>NW_021620842.1:2235254-2318826 GCF_004785775.1 Grammomys surdaster
CTCCTCCTCAAAACAAAACACACATGCATGCACGTACACACGTGTATACACACACACACACACACGCACACACACACCATACACACACACACACACATACACACACATACACACACACATACACACACATACACACATACACGTACACACACATACACACACACATACACACACACACATACACACACACACACGTACACACACATACACACACATACACACACACACACACACCAACCAAAGCATAGAAAAGCTTTGAATTGTGGAAATTGTAGTATGTCACAATGTGTCCCATAGTATACATATCTGTCTACACATCTCCATAAGCCAATGTTTCTTGAAGGGAATCATTGTTCTGGTTTGAGGTTTCTGGCTTCTGTGACCCTACTGATATTAGGCCTGCTTTTATGACTAGGTGACATGAACCTTAAAATGAAGGTGATCTTCTTAAGCTAGTGAAAAACAAACAAACAAACAAACAAACAGCAGAGACTCTCCCTATCTTCCTAGAGACCAAAGGAAGGATGAGACATGTGGTACTTCTGTAGAAAATGATTCTGGCTGAACAATGTCTACACCATAATTGAAAATTACAGAAATGTAAGGTAACAAGTCTATGTGGCTTATGCCAAAATAACAGAAAAATTGGTGGATGCCCCACCCCGGAGCTTTCTATTTAGTTTATATAGATGAAATCATATTTTAAAAACAGATTTATAAAGAGTTGGTTCTCATGCCCTCTTTATAGGCAGGTGTGAAATATGAGTACGAGATGAAATAACAGCTAATTAGTTACAATTAAAGCATTATCAATGTTCTTCAATGGCCTTATACCATACTAATGTGACTGAAATTGCCTTCTTTCTGTTGCAATTATTCTTAGAGTTTTGATTAATTTCTGCTTGACATTTTAATATTGTTCTCTCTTTAAAAAATTTGTTCTTTCTAAATCATAATTCTAGTGTTTTAAGGCCAATTTCTATGATACCATTTACTATCTATCTATCTATCTATCTATCTATCTATCTATCTATTTTTCATAATTTTTTAGAAGCTTTTATCTGGCACTCTCATTATTGAGAGGATGTGATCCTTATTTCTAAGGAGACTTAGAAAACTAAGAGCTCTTAAAACCCAGACTTTACAACAGTCTACTTGTAAGTCTACGCACAGCATCTTTCCATCATCTCAGGCTTAGTACCTGTAGGGCTTCTTTCCTCTTTCCATTTTCCATTTTACAGTTTGCCATTTTCCTTCCATGTCATCTCTGTCTTCCCAGTTATTTCTTTTTTATTGCATATATCCACAGACTGCTGGGACAGTCTTGTCATCTGATATACACTACTAGATCTAAGCAGACCTTAGCGCATGCCATGAAAACTTCAAAAGAGGAAACTTTCTTCTTTAGGACTATGCCTTTAGCATCCTCCAAATTACTTTACCAGGAAATGCAGGTGTTTGCATAGTTACTTGCAAAATTTTTACAGCCATCAATCAAAGATTGTCTCTTTCCTAGGAGTTTATTTTACCGATTGTCCAGCACTATTGGTTTGACATTTATGCCCAGGCTTTCAATTCAACTGGTGCTGCTGACTATATCTATGTGACATGACAGTATTTAATTATTATGTCTGTGTCTTAGTTAGGATTTCATTACTGTGAAGGGACAATATGACCAAGGCAACTCTTAGAAAAGAAAACTTAATTGGAGCTCTCTTGCAGTTCAAAGGCTTAGTCCTTTATTATGGCAGGAAACATGGCAGCGTGCATGTTCACATAGTGCTGGAGCAATTCTACATGTATCTTGCCATTAACATGGGAGTTTTATATCTTGATCCATAGGCAGCAGAAGGGAACTCTTTTCCTCAGATAATCAAGAAAGGCTCTCTCCTGCGCTGGGTCATGCTTGAGAATAGGAAGCCTCAAACCCCACATACATAGTGAAACATTTCCTCCCTCAAGGTCATACCTCCTAATAGTGCCATTCCCTAGGGATGAAGCATTCAAACACATGAATCTATGGGAGGGGCATAACTATTCTAACCAACACATTGTGTGAATGAAAATGTCTTTGAAGAAGCTGCATCTGGCTGTGAATGTAAGTTCTGAAAGCAATCTGTGTCTGTAGAGACTGATTGGCTGATTAGAATTTCAATGCTGTGGACCAATTTAAATGGCGCAGATCCAGAGGCTAATTACATTATTATGGGCTAAGTTCTGGCTCTTAGGAACACTTAGGAACACTTAGTTTGGACATATACCCAAAGTCAGAACAAGCAACTTGTGACAATAGAAAAAACTCTTTAGAGTCTATTGATTTAGCAGATAAATCATTTACAAATACATATTTCTGCAACTTGTCAGCATTTTTCTATGCCTATATTCCCATATCCATGGAAAAATAAAGTAACACAGGAAAGTATCCTTATTGGTTACAGAAAGAGAAACCTATACACCAAGACATCCACAAAACCCTTGGTCAATTGTCTGTCCTGCTTGCAAGATGTGCTGAGGCAATGGTGGCTCAGAACTTGTGGGAGTAACTAACCAATATCTGGTTCGTCTTGAGATCCAAACTACAGAAGGGAGCCCATGATAGATACTGCCTAGGTGACCAAGAACTTGAGCCCACATAGCCCAGAGACTTAGTGTAGAACCAAATACAACTGGCAAAAAATAAAAATAATTCAATGTATTGCTAATGAAGTTCTGCTACACTCATAGATGAGTGCCTTACCCAGTCATCCTCAGTGAAGCTTCCACATGCACCAGATTGGAGTAGGTTAAGAGAACCTCAGAGAGAAATTGTGAGGAAAGTAAGTATAAATTGGAGGTCTCCATAGGTTCTGTTTCCACAGAGCTCTAGGAACACCAAGGAAGAAGACAAAGAAAGATTGTAGGAGTTTGATGGGAAGGAAGTCTCAAAGAAAGTATGGCCCATTGAATCAACTAAGCAGGACACATATGGGTTTACAGAGAAGGGACAAGCCTGGGGCTTACATAGGTCTGCATATTGTCCTCTGTGTATATGTTATTACTGTTAGCTTGGTGTTTTTGTAGGACTTCTAAAAGTAGGAGTGGATCTATTTCTGACTGTTTTGTCTGCTCTTGACTCATTTCCTCCTATTGGGTTGCCTTGTTTAGCCTCAATACAAGTGCCTTTTTCTTGTCTTACTGTATCCTGTGTTGTTATGTTTGGTTGTAGTCTCTTGGAGGTCTGCTGTTTTCAGAAAGGAAACAGAGGAGGAGTGGAGCTGGGAGGAGTCTGTGGAGAGGAAACTGTGATCAGAATATATTTCTTGAGAGAAAAATCTATTATCAATTTAAAAAAAATAAAGGTGGTATCATAGCCAGATGTTTTCTCTAGCAAAACTCTGTGTGTCTAGTGTTTTTAAAATAAGTATTTTATTGACAATAAATCAGTAAATGGTTGTTTCTAATTACTGTACATATAATCTAATGTACATATATGAAAACATGTCTAGATGTTTTATGTGTACTTATGCACCAATTCAAACATAAATATTTGCACACAGATATATCTAGGAGCAGCTAGCTTCATTTTTTCTTTTTTTTGTATATGAATGAATAATTGCATTAATCACAGCTATATGTCACAAATACAAAGTTTCCCAAAAATGTTTCAGAAGATTTCCAATATGAATATAAATACAAATCTGAATATATTTATAGAGAGATGGACAGATGTTTATTTTTCTAATATAAGCTTTTCTTTCCTGAATTGCATGCACTATTCTTTGAGTGGATTTTTTAAGATTTAAGATTTGGAAATTTAAGACAATGAAATTTAGGATAGCTTCATGTACTATACAAACACTTTCCACTTTCAAAATAAACATGAATTTCCATAAGATTTTCAATATGTGGTAGTTTGTATACATTAGTAACAACTTGCTGAATAGTCAAAAAAGTGTTTTGCTACAAAAACACTTGCACGATTTGCTGAAAAGTCTTTTTTTCTTTATCAACTTGACACAAACTAGAGCCATCTTATAAAGTGAATATCAATCAAGGAATTATCTTTATCAGTCTGGCCTTTAAACAAAACTTTGTGAGAGCATTTTCTTAATTAGTGATTGATGTGAAAGGGCCCAGCTGATTGCAGGTGCTGCTAACCCTGAACTGGAGGTCCTGGATTATATAAGAAACCAATCCAAGCAAGCTATGAGGATCAAGCCAGTAAGCAACACCCCTCTGTGATCTCTGCTTCAGTTCCTTTTTTCTGCTTTGGCTTTCTTAAAAGGTGGAATGGCTGGTAAGTCAAATAAACGTTCTTATCCTCTAAGGCATGCTTGGTTACTGTTTTATCACAGCAATATGGAATCAGTCTTAAAAAAAAATGAAAATAAAAGCCAGAAATGACTTGTGTATTTCTAAGTACAGTTAGCATCCCACTTTTCAGATTTCTGAAGATCATGTCTTAAAGTTATCAGATCTTCTTTAACAGCATCAGTGTCTATTAATTCTCTCAAAGATAGTCAAGATGTGTCTAGATTTCATTTGAGAATCCTTCCAGAAGTTTGTAGACAGTTCCACTCCATTCAAATGATGAAGTCAATTGAATTTGGCTCTTTATCAAGGAGCCAAATGGCCCAGGCAACCAATCAAGGAGAGAAATACTTGACATTTAAAAGTCATATTTTCACATAGGCAAAACTTGAATTCTAAATTCTAATTTTAAACGTAGCTATATATAGGAAATACAATATTTTAACAATTCTGATAATTACCATATGGTTACAAGATTATATAGGTGTGTATATATATCCTTGCCTCAAATAATCTGAACAAAATCTATAAATGTGTAATTTTTAGAGAACCAATTATCATGTACAATTTTCTAGGAAATCTCAAGAGAATTTTATTTTTATTAGTAAAACTCCAGAATTAGTACAAATTTGTCAGGTAATGAGTTTGTTAAATCTCATGGGATCCTATGGATTCAGAGAAAAATAGATGGTACAGTATTATGGCTTAACAAAGTATTTTTCAGAACTTTAAACATAAAGCTAAAAGAAATGTATGATCTGTTAGAGATGTATTTCTGAACTGGTTTTTGTGTCTTAAACATATATACAATTATCATCTTTCTTGTACTTATCAGGTATTTGGCTTATATATTGTTCTCCTGCGTCTCTGTCTTCTAATCCTCTTTCTCTTCCACATACAGGTTTGTTAACACATACACACATTTATATTTACCCTGAGTTTAGACATATAAGAAATCTGAATCTCATTTTAGCCGTGAAGAGCTTTCCATTTTTTTGTCACAGACACCTGAAGTTAACAAATTATTTCCATCATAACACAGTTGTTAAACTGTAGTAAGAAAACATTGCAACTTATGCTTATGAGGATTCAGAATAAATGTGACTTTCAGACCTTAAGTACTGCTAAAGTGCTTCTAGTTTATAATCTCAGGTGCTGGAAACAGATCTCTCATATCCTCACCCTCTATCCTGTTATGCTCTTCCGTTCTTTGTTGTTTTTTCTGTATTTCCTGCATCCTGCTTTTTGGATTCCTAAAGCATTCTGAAATGCTTCATTCATGATTTTCCTACACAGAATGATTGCTATTCTGAAACTTCTCAGCTTTTCTTTATTGTCTTCATCTGTCTTTTAAGCAACTCCTAAATTGCAATAGAAAAACAGTACTCTTTTCTTTGAAATTGGAATGAATGACTGCATCTCCATGGGCATATGTGCATATGCATTGTGTATGCTGGTGGGAACAGTTTTGTGTGTACATAGATTAGACAGAATCATTGGATTCCTGGGAAATGAGTTTCAGGCATCTCTTCAACACTTGACTTATTATCTGGATGCTGGTACCAAAGTTCAATCCTTAGAATTTTGCAGCAAGAGCTTTTAATGACTAATCATGATTTCAAGTCCCATAGAAAAAATGTTTTGATTGAAATGAATGCCAGGTTAAAATTTGTCAAATAAGGTTAAATACACAATATGGCTTTAAAGATGTTAAATGCAGGATTTGGCAAAGTTTGAATACACTGAGTGACACTGGGAATATTTAAAGAGGACAAAACCACCAGATTTTCTTGTAACATTTTGACGGTAGATCCTGTTTAAAAGTAAAAGCTCCCCAGAGTTTTATTAATATTTGCTGGATTTCAAACAATTCTTGCTGTGGCCTTCATTTTCTCTGGACATTCATTTTTCTCTGGACATCCTTCATATACATCAGAGAAACTGAACTTCACACATGTCTTAAATAAGGCTCAAACATCACACATTTAGATTTGTTGTTCCCCCTCTATTCTTTTCCTTAGAAGTGCCCTGGCCAAATCCTTCATGCACTTGATCATTCACTTCTTTTTCCATTCATGAAGAGGATACAGTGATATCTCTTCTGTGCTTTAAATTTTGTGTGTCTGACAGTAACATTTACCAATTTTTGTTTGTTTGTGACAAGGTCTTACTATATAGCTCTGTCTGTCATGGAACTCATGTAACTAAGCTGATCTTAAAATCAAAGAGTTCTCTGTAACTCCACCTCCAAAGTACTGGAATTAAAGGTGTATACCATCATAGCTGGCTAGTATTTTATATGTATAAAAAGATATGTGTATTTTCTGTGGAGAAACCCTGCTAATTAAGGTGAGAGTCTGACACTACCAGAAAGCCCCATGTTTGTGCAAAATGTTGGACTCCTTTTAATAGCAGGGCTTCTTCTTCTCTGACATTGCCTGGAGATCCTAAACCTCTGGACCCTCTACCTGAAGAATGTCACATAATCTTAGTTAGATTTAAGGTTTAGCTTCCTTTGTTTTGACAACCCATTCAGCAAGCTCCTGAGATTCCTGGCATGCCTCTCCATGGAAAAGAGGCATTGAGTACCCTTAACAGTAGCCAATGATATGAACCTACTTGAGAAATCCCTACCCACTTCCACAAAACAATATAACCTTGATTCACCGTGAATAAAGTAGATCTTTTTCTCTAAAGCTAATCCCTAAGACAAATCTGTTATTTCTGTCATACTCATGGGCCATCACAAACGCTCTTCGTTGATTGTACTCCCTTTGTCATCCTGGAGCAGTGACCAACAATCCTTGGGAGAATGGAGGACCGCAATTCACTTTACAATAAAAAATAAAATTATTGAATCAAAGGCTGAAGACAAAAGTGCAAATATTTCCCATAAAGTTGTCCCTATCAGAAAACCAAATGAAATTTGACATATATAGAACTATAAGTTTTAGTTTTGTATAAGGATTATTTACTATATTCCACTACTTTATTAGTAATTTTTCTAACTTGCAATGTATGAAAATTTGGCCTTATCAAAATATTCTCCAGCAAAAATACTTAATATTCACATTTTTATCTTTATCATTTCAACAATGACAGTCAGTAATTACATGTTATTCACTGTACAGTTGTTTTTGTGCTTAATAGTATACTGTGCACAATGGTTTCCTAAATCAACCATAGGTTACTTATGGTTAATAACTAATTAGAACTGTAATAGTCATGGATGCTTATGTACTCCCAGGAAAGCACCAGACGAACCAGGAATTTTAAACACAAGGGGTTATTTCATCAAAGCGAGGGTTGTTTAACCTGTTATCTGTCCAAAAGACTGGGTGCAGACATGGTTAATAGCCTAATGACCTTTTACTCAGTCTGTATAGCCAAGACCACATTGTCTCCTTTCTGAGATCCTTGTTGTGCACTTGTCAATATATAGACCATCTTTATGGAATGTGTCACATGTAGTCAATCTATAGAACCTATCATTATAGAAAATGTCACATGTAATTTGCAAAGATTATGGATGTAGTCACATCTTAAACTTTATTGCACAAGCAGAAATGAACCTCTGTGGCTCTCACTTAGACCATCAATGATTGCAGAGAGGTTGGAATGTTACAGATTCAGAAATTAATTATATTTTATCTGGGGGTATATTTAGTCTATTTAATAGGCTTATTATCTCTGTGTGTTATTTAACATCCTTATAACTACTATTGTGAATCCTTTTTAGAAGACCAGTATTTTTCCAGCAATTCAAACCTAAGAGTGTCCTTAGATACCATGTGAGATCAAAAAATAGGTTTCCTGTGTTATTGTAACCACTTACCTCATGTTTTCTTGAATATACCTGAAAATGTCGTGCTTTATGACTTTTCATACTCTGTTACTTTAAAGATATTATGATATAGATATCACATTGAAACATGAAAGTAGAGGTAATCCAAACCTTTGTTTCTGGGCCATGGTCACAATAAATTATCTTGTATTCCCTTTCTGGAAAGAACTGTGGGTTTTTTGTATTAATTATTTCTAAATTATTGAATTTGGCTTTTGACAAAAGCCATCTAGGAAAGCCTATGGCAAACAAGTGAGTTTTCTGGAGATGGCTCACAATTTTGCATGATTGTGATGGGTGTGCTCTGAAGGCAATGTAGGTAAATGATTCCTGAGCATCAGTTCACACTATTGAGCAATTTTTTTTTTCTGATCAGCATGGATATAAACTTTAATGAATTAGTGCTATTTAGATGAATTAATGACTTTATAGAAATCCTGATTTGATTCAAATAATTTTGTGAAGAAAGTATAAGGAAATGGTTTTAGTTGTTTTGCCAAAAAGATATAATAAAGTTAAAATAAAGAATAGAATGTACCTTTCCTCATAGAATAATAAGTAAAGGCTACATTATATGGAGTCTAATGAGATTTCATAAATAGCACTAAGAAGAGAAATATGCTTGGGACAGATTTGTGATCAAGAAAAAGCATTCATTCTAGGTCAGGTTCAGGGATAAGGCCACTCGTGTATTCTCTAATAAAGTAAGGCCATGTGAGAATGTTGCTTTGAACTTATAATGAGCTTATAAAATGAAGCACTGATTTAATCTTGCTATTAGCTCCTTTCTATAACTACTTTTTTCTGTAACATTTTATCTATGTGGTACTTTCATAAAGAAATTTTGTCTCTGAATGTATAAAAAGGCAGAGAGAAAAAATACCTTTGGCTGGTAGGGCTGTGATCCATCCATCAAATCTATATATGTATATACATTTGTTTGCATATGTGTATATGTGTCTGCATGCCTCTATATGTATGTGTATACATATGTGTACATACATATATGTATAAATTTATATTTGTCTTTCCATATGTATGTACATGCATACATACATAGGTATATGTGTATGTATATAAGTATGTATGTGCACTTGTGAAATTAATGAAACTGATGGTCATGCCTAGAGAAGTGTGTGTGTATATGTGTGTGTGTGTGTGTCTGTGTGTCTGTGTATGTGTGTGTTTGTGCATGACTTTTTTCCTATTCTTTTCTTTCATGCTGGTCTTTTAATAGTGAAACAGATTCAGAGTTTCTTGCCCAGCATTGTTGCTGGCCCCAAATCATTAAGTTTAATTCTATCAGCTTTGCTGATCTTGTAAATGACAAGCTGCTATCAGTGGATGGTGGTGGGGGAGCTCCATGTTCACCTGCTATTAGTACATACCCAATCACTGATATCAACCTCATTGCCTTCCTTTAAACCTGGATTCTCACATGACTCTTTCAAATTGTTTCCTTGTGACACAAATATTATATTCATTATACAGATCTAAAAATATAAAAATTTAGTACCTTGCCTAGAACTGAACTAGTCAGTATCTAAGGTGCAATTTAATTCTATCACAATTTACTCTAAAGCCTTGCTCTTGACTGTTATCCATGTATTCTGTTAATTTCATGTAGAAATTATGTAATCCCCTACTTTTGAAGATTTATGTTATATTCAATTTTTTTACAGATGTTATTAGAATGGAAAAGAATTGATTAATATTCTGAAATTAAAATCTTTGCATTCATCTTTGATATTTCAATCAAATAAATATGGCAGACGTAAAATTGAGTAATAAAGAACATTTCATGATTATAAATAAATAAAATTCACTTACAAGCTATATGTGTTGGGAAATACCTTTAATATCAGAATTTGAGAGAAACAACTATAACTCTGTCAATTTGAGGATGACCTTGTTTCCATATTAAGTTCACGGCTTGCCAGGAGTATATAGTGAGACCATGTTTCAAAACCACTTACTGCATTTATTATATTTCTGTTTCTGTGAATAAAATATTACCTGGGCAGTTATAGAAGAAAGGGTTGATTTGGACTTATGGTTCCAGAGGAATGAGAGTCCATCATGGCAGTAACCATGATGAAACCACAGTAGCAAGAAATGAATGCTAATAGTTCACATTGTGAACCCTAAGCTTGAAATAGAGAGAACTTGCTCTAGACTTTTATCATTCAAACCCCACCTCCAATGATATGTTTCATTCAGTAAGACAAAGCCTCTTACACCTTCGCAAACAATGCTACCAACTGGAGAAGTATTCAAATATATGAACTAATAGGGACTATTCTACCTCAAATCATCAACTTCCTAAATTATCTATTCTTTCATTTATTTATTAATTTAATTTATTTGAGCAATTGCTCTAACAACTAACTTAGGTCTACCACATATTGTCGGTATCTTACATAGCAATAGGTTACAGTGAGGACTTGAATGTGTCTAAGCCTTCCATTTCTCTTCTAATTTTATAGCTTCTTCTACATCAAAGCATAACAAACAAATGAAATTTAAAGAGTGAATGCTTTGCCAGTGTTAGGAAAATTATTATTTGAAAGACTAAATGTTCTGGCCCAAGCTGCTGTTCCACTTTGCAGGTCAGGGTCTAGCAAGAGAGAGAGTTGGGATGGAAGGGCAAGAGACGCAAAGAATGGAGACAAGAAAGAGGGTCTGATCAAGTCTCATTTATTGAAAGGAAATCCTGGGTATATATGAGCATAAACAGGGGAATACAGCTGAAGACTTTACCACGTGCACTATGTAGTTGGGGGCATTAAACAACAAAACAAGATATATGAGAAAAACATGTTTATCAGAATGTTCTCAGCTGTTGTAGGCTGTTGAAAACAATTATCTTGTCAAGGTATATGGCCTGAGATGGCTGGAAAGATGATAGTCGTTTTCTGCTAGAAGTAGGCTTCCAACAGGTCACCCTTTTTGAATTTTTTTCAAAAGAGAAGGCTGGGAAAACTTACAGAAACTGTGCCTGTCTTAGGTTGGAACAAAGTACCCCAGTCACCCTTTCCCATCTTTGGATACTCAACAGCCATTGGTTGAGCTCCTGTCTTAGGATGGTGAGGCCTCCTAGTTAGGGACAAGGGTCTTGAGGTGTTCTCTTACTCATCATTGACTATCCAGCTTAGCATGTAAGTTAGAGGGTTAATCCTCGTCAGCCTCGATGACAGAGGTTTTAGAGTCCCATACTTCCAGCCTGTAATAATGGTCCTGTATGTGTTTCATTTGAATAGCGTTGCTTGGTTATTGTACAAAAGCCATCAGTTTGTTGAACAGCATGGACTCTAGAGACAAGAGACTTAACAATGTCTGAATGGTCAGTATAAAAGCAACACTCTTTTTTAAGGGCAGCACACAATTCTCCCTGTTGGATAAGTTAAAGGTCTAAGCCTTGTATCCACAAATTTTGAATTAATAGAAGAAATTATACCAATGAAATTCTTGAATTTGCATCAGCTTAGTAACAATTATACAGATTTCTACCAATAGATTATGGCTGTGTAATCAATTTTAGCTCTTCCACCCTGTTCCAATAAAACCATTACTTTTCCCTAGAGACAGCCTAATATTAGCCACCTCAGTCCCCAAGTCCAGGGAATTGGGGTGCTGACTCTTTATTAACTTCTTCAAGCTGAATATGGGTGTTAAGATATTAGAAGAGGGATAAGGGGAAGGGTAAATTAATAAGCCTCTGATGTCTGTCTTAACTGCATCCAGCTGGAAGTCCAGGACATCAGTGGACATGCAGGTGACAAGAAGATTCATTCACCAAGGCTGTATATTCTGTAATATACAAATCTAAAAACAAATTTTAGTATCAAGATAATAATTTTGGTTGATTCTCTGGAATCTAGTCTTCTGGAGGCCTGCCTCTGTCATGTCTGATCCGTATAATTCTGGAAGATATAACTACTACCTTAATGACCTCTTCAGAAAACACATAGAAAAACCTTTTTTCCCAAATCTGCCTATCCTTGGGCCAGTAACCAGAAAAGCCTTTATATTGACCTTTTATCCAGAGGAAAAATATAACTACACAACTCAGAATCACATCCATTTTGAAAGTTAAATCAATCTAATACAACTGATTAACACTATCTTTCTGTTCAGCTCTCTGCCTAGAGCAACCTTCTATTTTTCTCTTTGGCTCTCTTGACTCAGAGCAGCCTGCAATTTACTCCTTGTGTCTTTAAAGCCCTTTTCATCTGTTCCTGCTGACTTATTTCTTGTCCACATTTTTGTTACTATGACCTACTGGTCTCGACACAGCAGGTTTCTGCAGCGATCACCTTTGTTTCACTTCTGAATTTTCAGCAAACCCTTTTTCCAGTAATGTCCCTCACTGAGTCTCTTGTTCTTGCTGCCTCGAGTTGAGCACTACTACCAAGCCAGCTCAGTCAGTCAACAGGTTCTCCAGCGAAGGAATGTGGATGCATGCTTCCAATTCCCGTGATGTCCTTCACTGTATCCCGCTTACTGGAACTCCAACTTTGAGGCACCACTATGTAACAACTTGTTCTGCCCCACATTTGGGGGCCACCATGTCCCAGCTCGTTTGAGTTAGTCAACAGGGTATAGCAAGAGAGAGAGTGGGGATGGAGGGGCAAGAGACGCGAAGAATGGAGACAAGACAGAGGGTCTGATCAAGTCTTGTTTATTGAAAGGAAATCATGGGTATATATAAGCTTAAGCAGGGGAACACAGCTGAAGACACTTTACCATGTGTACCTTGCAGCTGGGGGCATTAAACAACAAAACAAGAAATATGAGAAAAACAAGATGTTCATCAGAGTGTGCTCAGCTGTTGTAGGCTGTTGAAAACAAGTCTCTTGTCAGGGCCTGAGATGGCTGCAAAGATGATAGCTGCTTTCTGCTAGGAGTCGGCTCCCAACAACTAAATTGCTGCAACCCATGCAGGTAGGGCCTAGATTCTTTACTAGAGATCGCAAGTGAATTTGAAATGGACAGATACACAGACACATATCCAGAATATCTGGGGTGAGATGAACTATGCACATTCTGATGGAGTTGAACCTACTGCCACTGTAATCTGGAACCTGATCTCATTTATTATGTGAAGCATAATGGGCAGGGGTAACTGACCTTGACGGGAAGTCTTTATGGGTGAACCTTCTCAGTCTGTAAACATCTAGGAAGAGGAAGCTGCAGTTGCTAACTTTTGTCCACATTGATAAGATACTGGACAGAAGAAACCTTTCACCAATTTTGAGTTTGACCTACCAGAAGAAAAGATTTTTCAATTTACCAGGGATCTGAGGCCATTATTTGTGTCCTGCCTATGCCTATTCCAGGAATACACTTAGGACTTCACTCACCAGTATTTCCTTGGCTCTCTACCTTAAAGTCTCAACGTTATTTATAAACCAAAGTCTTCATATAAACATTAGGTGCCATGATGTGAAGCTTTCTTACAAAAAGAGCATATGTTTGTTATTTTATATTTCTTTATGATTCTAATTATTTTAAGATTCTGAGGATTTAATACATCAGTCTCATAACTGATGTGGAAATTGAATTTGGGATTATTGAATGAAAGGAATATAATTTCCAGTTTTATTTTGTCTCCTATTTTGATGTGCCCTCCTAGAATTTCTATCTTTCTATCTTCCTATTCACTCATTTTGACCATCTATCCATCTGTTTATTTGTGTGGGCCTCCTCTTGCCCTTAGTTTAGTCTTACTCTTCAGCTGAGAACTGACTTCCTGATCTGGTTCTATAATACTCACTACAGCTTTTTGAGCAAGACCTGTACTTGATTGACTTGTGAACACATATTCTATTTTTCTAATAAATTCCATGAGTCTTGGGACTTGTAAAAACTTTTGAGCACTGCTATGGCCATTTTGTAGCTATATATATGTATATGTATGATCTTAATTATTGATATCAACTGATATGTGTGCACAAATATGTCATCGAGATATTATATTTGCTGCATAATATCTAGTGTGTAATTTGAGAAGATCGATATCAGTAATTATGATTAGAATAAAATTATCTATGTTCATTTTTGCCAGAATCACCAAGTGAAGTGAAACTTTCAGGCAATTTCCTGCCATTCAATTTAATGTGGCTTTCATTCAAAGCACCATACTTCATGAATTTATTCTCACTCAATAAATTCTAATGTTGTAGAAAGACACAAATGTACTTGTCTATGTTTCTAGATAAGTGAAATGATGAAACCTGTCAAGTGTCATTGAAATATTAAGTGTGATATCTTGCTAAGTCAATTCATAAATTCCAAAATTGCTAGTGTCATGAAATATAAATCCATACACCAAAAAATGAAGTCTAACTTTGAAGCCAGAATTTAATAATGGTGGAGGTCTGGGTTAACATTCTGTACAATTTCCATGGTGCACTTGGATTGATATTCAGGATGAGATTCTCTTAAGAGCCACTGCTGAGAACACAGCACTGGCCAGTTACTTGTAATAAGATAAGTGTAGCCTTTTATCATCTGATCTTCAGAACTACTTGTTCCAAAATTTTTTATTTAAGCCAGTGCATATGACAGTCTAGTCCAGTTTTCTAGAATTTTATGTTGCTTAAGGAGCAAGATAAAGATGATCTTTGCTCCAGCTGCATTTCCTAGCTGTTCAGCTTACTTGTTTTGTGTGAAAATGAAAATGGTTTTCAACTTTTCTTACCCATTTTATGTACGACAACTAAAAAAATAATTTCTCTCTTCACTTTCTGACTTTGATTTATAGACAGTAGAAAAATATACCCATATTATCAATCAATTCATGGTCAAAGATATAAGGTAGCTAATATGAACTAATTAAAGAATACAAATGCACTATTTCTCTTGAAAATATTTTATGTATCCAGGAATTATTTGTTGAGGGCCTTCTGAAAACAGAGCTTTATGCTTCCATCATGGCACTGAGGAAGGAGAAGCTACTGCTTTGCTAGAGACATTAAAGAAAAATCTACATGTTGCTGGAACACATGACAGACAGACAGACAACACAGAAGAAAATTCGCTAATCAACAAAATAATTTCAGAGAACAATGCATTTTTTTAACTATTTAAAAATTTAATGTGTACAAGTTTACTTCCTACATGAACATTTTTGTAATATTAGTGCTGATGGGTCATCTAAGGGATTGGCAAATGCTTTCCTTTAGACTGACAAAGAATTAATCACTTGGGAAGTATAGAATACCTGGTCTCAAAGAAAGCAAAAGTAACAGGTTAATCCCTTTCAGATGGGAGGAAATTAATTCTAGGAGTCCATTCTTGCCCAGACCCTGGTTCTTCCTCTTTTCTATACTTGTCGTATTTCTATGCTTGTCGTATTTGACCCTATCACCTTCTTGCTCTTTCTCCTCATTCTGTATTCTTAGAAGAAAAGCTGCCACCTCAGGAAGCCTGTTGACACTTGTTTTGTCTATCTGCATCCTCCAACTTTCCTTCATCCTTTCCTCCCAGACAACTACAAAACCAGACTCATTTTAAGAGTTTTTCTAATAACATCTTGTAGAATTATGAAGTATAGAGGGGTATATGAATTAAACTAGTACCCAGAAAATTAGACATTTAAAAATGACCAGTTCAATATCTTTTAGGACGACCATAATGTTCTGAAATCACTCCATTTAGTTCCAAAACATTTTATCACTCTTGAAGTTACCATCCCTCTACCCATTTATTTCTGCAAACCAGCCCTCTGTTTTATCTCTAGATGTATTCTGAATATATGGTTTTGTACCCATCTTATTTTATGTAGTATAGTACATTGAGTTTCATCTTCATTATAACATGTAACTATTGTATTACTTTCAAAGACTGAACCATATTCTATTATAAATATGTCACAATTTCTTTATCCATTCATCAGTTGATTGACACTGTTTCCATATACTAGCTACTTGAGTGATGCTGCTATGAGCATGCACTTGCATGTTTTTAAGAACTATTCTTGTTTTGTGTTTAATAATTTAATTATACCCAATGGCTAAAGCATTAAGAACATTTCAGTTTCTTCTCATCGGTGTCATATGTTATCTTCCTTTTAAAAATGTATAGCTTTTTCATCTTACAATGAAAACAAAATCTCTTCCCAAATCTACCAACATAAAGTTACCATCTTTGCTGTGAGATAAATCTGCCATTTGTTTTGGTCAAAATGAAGAGAGAAGGAAGTGGAATAAAACAAAGAAACAACAATAAAGTAATAATAATAATAATAATAACAATATAACCAAAACTAAAATGAAAGTGACTGAGAATACTAATTATAGCTATCCAAGTGATATAAAATAGGACTGAAGTTCCAGATATATTCTGTCTACCTCTACACTCAAACTCTTTACAATGAGGTCAGCGTTTGTTGAAGCTATGTAACTCTATCCTTTCTTAATAGTACACTAAATTTTTATGTAAATTTTTATTTACTGACTAAGAACATTGAGAATCTTTTCACATTGTTTGAAAGAATGTGAAAAGTCTTTAGTTAACTTGACCATATTATTTAAAGAATCTATCTTTGATTAACTCAGACTTTTATGTATAGGAACATATTTCAGGACTAGACACAGATTGAGGATTGAACGTGCTCTGATGGTGCAAATCAAAACCAGTAGATACTTTTGTATATGGATTTAATTATCAAGGATCATTAAGCATTTTTATAAATTTATTTGTGGAAAATTCACTTAATTCTGCAATAATGTGACATACTAATAATAAGAGAATATAAGGATGGATACCAATGGAAATTCAGAGATAATTTTATTGAGTTTTAAAACAAATATTTTTTGGCAAACAATTTATGCATCTTAGCAGATGCCTAGGGGAAGAGAGAAGGAAAAAGCTTATATCATTCTCATTACCCGGCAAGAGCAGTCCACTCCATAGTACTAGACAACCATGTAGCAGGGAATTGTGCTTAAGTGAAAGAAACACCAAAGTACTAGAAAAGGCATACTCAAATTTTGGGGGGAAATGGACAAGAAAAAAATAGACTCAAAATTGGAAATGCATAGCTGAACATAAATTGCATTAGTGAGTGGGACTTCAGGAAAGAAAATGTGCAACATCTCATTATAGGAATGAGTATTCTGACTATTACTGGCTCAAAGTGAGTCAACCTTGTTAGGATCAGTGGGTTGGCCAGATATTTGAATAGACCCAATTAGAATGTGAAGTCTTCACCCTGATGATAAAGTCTGTTCCGTTGACCAGGAGCTTCTCTTTGATGGCTCTTTATTGTTACTCTAACACCAGGGACATGAAACAGTTGTTTTTTTTTTTTCATATTTTGTCTGTCATCAAGAAGCAGAGAGCAATGGCTCTGCTGAACAGCAGGAACAGCTGAAGTGGGCCAGCTGCTGCTCAGTTGTTGCTGATATTCAGCTATCCCAGAATAGTGTCACCAGATTTGGAGTGGATTTTCTTACCTCAATTAACTTACAGAAGTGATGTTTTTACAGACTTGCCCAGAAGCTTGTTTCCATGGTTACTTTAAGTCCAATCAAGTTCCATGTCCAGTTGAATAATCAGGATCAGGGTATTATGAAGTTCGCCATAGATGGTTACTCAGAAAAAATTAAGAGCCAACTGAAAGTCTCTGATTCAACTGGATTGGATGATACTCAGGGGAAGTAGCCCCTAGCATTGTGATCAAGACACTTTTAAAGGCAAAAACTACATCCTGTTATTTCTCTCAGCTACTACAGGGGAAAGTGTGCTCAGACCACAGATCTGTAATTTAAAAGAAGCTAAGATAAGTTAGCTGGGGGTATGCTGGTCTCAGGTTTTTGGAATAGAGTTGGATAATTTTCTATGGAATTCTTCATCAAGGAGAGAAAATTTTAGTTAAACTTGAAATGTCTTCAGCAAGAATAGAAGATACTTTAGAAGAATAGAGGAAACTTTGTACTGGCTTGTTCTTTCACATATAAATATAAAGGAAATTTCTTTGAGTTTAAAGATACCTTTAGTTTATATAATGAATATAGTTAGAGCTATTAAAAAATAAAACCATGACTCCCCATGATTTAATGTTTATTTCTTCTGTCTCAGTTGTTCTAAAAATTTCTATCTTAAAATTCAATCATTTTCAGAAAGAAGAGTGTTATGTTATGCTGACACAGGGGACTTAAAGTCTTATAGGGAAAAAAAGATAAGTTTTAGGCTGGCAGATTCTACATGTAGATCAACTGCATTTCAATCTCAAAATTGCATATAACAATGGTAATTAGTGTGTTGATCTTCTTTGCTTCCTGAGGGTATCATTGTGTCTACTTTCCTCTTTCAAGTTTCTCAGATCTTCAGAGGTTTTAGGGTTATTAGTCACTATTCATGACCTTAAGGGCATCAAGAGGAAATGGAGGCACTGTATTTATCAGGCTGTTTTCTGCTAAGGGGTGTGGAGCTGGGTTGTTAGTTATCTGTCTTCATGCTTAGTGGGGCATAACTCAGGCCAACTTTATGTTTCTGGAGGAGAGTTTTGACTTGATCAGCTGTGGTAGGACTTTCAATTGTTATCATGTGCTGAAGAAGAAGTCTTTAAAAACTTTTAATTAGACAGAGAACTATAGTGGGGAAGAGGCGATAAAAGAATAGGGGCCCAGCAAGGAAACTACCCATAGTAGACACTGTTTTAATGTGGACCTAATGAGAATACTGATGTAATACAAGAGGAGCTTCTGTATAAAACAAAACAAACAAAAAAAGGGAAGAAAAGCTGTAAGTAGGAGGATAGTACAGAGAAAAGAGTGGTCAAGAAGAGCCAAAGTGGGAGCGAATCAAAGAACATAGGAGGAGGCTTGTCATCATTTTTTGTGTGCTCCCTACATTGTTGAGCTCCATGTTGAAAAACTTGAGATTTGTTGCTGTGTAAGTAGCAGTTTCTCTGGAAGAGGGTGTGTTGGTTTGCATTTGCTTGGCCAAAGGAGTTGCACTATTTGGAGGTGTGGTCTTGCTGGAATAGGTGTGTCACTGTATGTGTGGTGGAGCTTTAATACCCTTCCTCTAACTGCCTGGAGGCAAGTTAGATGAAGATGTAGACCTCTAATCTCTTCCTGCGCCATGTCTGTCCCTAGATGCTGCCATGCTTCCTGTTTGACAAGAACGGACTGAACTTCTGAATATGTAAGCCAGCCCTAACTATATGTTGTCCTTATAAGAGTTGCCTTATCATGGTGTATTTTCACAGCAGTAAAACCCTAGCTAACACAGAGGGCAAATCCTACCTAAGAAGTAATCAGGAGGTCTAGTTCTCTTAATTTTGGAGTACCAGAGCAGCCAAAGTTTCAAGTTGGATGTTAAGAAGATGAACAAGAAGATTATTAAGCTGATTTAAAATATCTTTAAAATTTTCTGATAGCTAGAGAGACAGAAAGGCTAATTGATGCAAAGAAGTTGTCAGTACAGCTGTTTTAGTTCTGAGTCCTGAAAAATTACCCAGAACTGCAAGAGAAGGGATGAGTTAGATGGCCCATTAGTTCCTTTTTAGAGGTACCCAAACTGCTTCCAGGAGCTTGGCAGCACAGACTGCTCTAAATGTTTTATAGATAGCATATATATTAAAATAAAAATTTAAAAAAAAGGTGATTTAGAAGGCCAATAGTTATAGAACTTAGAAGAGGGTCAATCTAAGGGACCACAAAAAATCTTAATAGATGGCAAAGGTCAAGAAGAGAAACAGACATGTGATGACACTATGCGTTATTGGTATGTGTGAATAAGGTAGCATCTGCAATGTACAAAATGTGAGAATTTGTTTGTAGTGTACACATTAGTGATTAACTCTGAGTTACAAATTATGCCTTGGTATCTCATTAAAGAAAGAAATAAAAGCACTTCCTCTTGGAGTTATTACACCAAGAGTGAGTCTCAATTTGAATATTTCATTTTCTTTGGGTCTTTCAGCCTTTGTAAGTTATATGAATCTGATTCTGTCACTGTTTAGGTTTTCTTTGTATGTCTCTGTTGTGTGACTATGTGTTGGTTCCTAACAATAGCTTTCATGATATCTATTGAGCAGCATAAAAAGCATCACATAGAGAAAGAATGGGATATTTTACAAAACATTAATGGTTTTACAAGTAATTAAGTCATCTGTTCGAATTATCTTAGCTGAACCAAAAAACCAACATCATTGTTTATCAGCCCATACACATAAGTGGTTGGTATTAACCTTATGGTAGATTACAGAAAGTTTCTTTCAGCTTCTCTATTTAATGCTATCAGCAAATTTTATATGATCATTATATAATTTAAGATTACCTACTATTAGTTTGGAATGTGAAAGCTGAGTACTTGTGAGCTCCAAATCAAGTAAGGCTGATTGATACATTGTTCTCTTAAAAGCAGGTTCATAAAAAAATTAGAGTACTCAGTATGCTAGCAGTCTTAAATCTTAAGGGACTTCAAGTTATATTACTAATTTTTAACTATGAGCATCAGTAAAAGTACCAGTCTCTTACAATGTAAGAAATGATTTCAAAATATTGAATTGACACAAGACTGTTAAGACTATTAGAGATTATAATGAGAATGTAGTTAAGAAAATAGTCAGGAGCTAACAGTTAGGGACACACCTTTAACCTCACCACTTAGAAGGCAGAGGCACATGGATTTTGTGTTCAAGGCCATCCTAGTGAACTACATTATAGCCAGAGGTAGATAGTTGACCCTGTCTCAAAATCAATCAAACGAAACAAAACAAAACAAAAGAAATGAAAAGAAAAAAATACTAGGAGCAGTATTGTTTATATTAGATGAATAGAACATGAAAGGAAACCATCTGGAAGATTCTTGGCAGGCTTTTTCATGTGTGTTAGCAAAACTGATTTTTTTTGTCTTTGTTTGTTGTCAAATCTTAAGGCCACTTGTTGGATAGAGGAACTTTAAACATTATTGTTAGCCATTGTAAGTTTAAGTCAGCTTTTGGGTCTCTTATATTACAATCTTATGGAAAACATTAAGAGATAAATTTAGTGAGGAGTAAATTATTTTAAATTTTATTTTATTTTTTTTAATTTAAATTATTTTAAATTATATATATATGTGTGTGTGTGTGTGTGTGTGTGTGTGTGTGTATGTATGTATGTATGTATGTATGTATATATGGAAAACTAGCAGTTGAGATAGAAAAGTCTTTTTATTGGACATTTTATTTATTTACATTTCAAATGTTATCCTCTTTCCCGGTTCCCCCCACCCCCAAAACCATCCTTCTTCCCTCTGCTTCCATGAGGTTGCTTCTCTGTCCAACCACCCACTCCCACCTCCCTGCCCTGGTATTCCCCTATACTGGGGCATCAAGTCTTTCCAGGACCAAGGACCTCTCCTCCCATTGATGCCTGACAAGGCCATTCTCTGCTACATACACAGCTGGAGCCATGGGTCCCTCCATATGTACTCTTTGGTTGGCGGTTTAGTCCCTGGGAGCTCTGGGAGGTCTGGTTGGTTGATATTTTTCTTCTTATGGGTTGCAAACCCAATCAGCTCCTTCATCCCTTTCTCTAACTCATCCATTGGGAAAGAAAGAAATTAGGAAAAAGACACCTTTCACAATAGTCCTCCAATAGTCTCTAACTCATCCCATGCTCAGTCCAATGGTTGGCTGCAAGCATTGCCTCTGTATTTGTCAGGCTCTAGCAGAGCCTCTCAGGATACGGCTATATCAGGCTCCTGTCAGCATGCACTTCTTGGCATCACAATAATTTCTGAGTATGGTATCTGTATATGGGATAGATCCCCAGATAGAGCTGTCTCTGGATGATCTCCTTCAGTCTTTGCTACATAGTTTGTCTTTGTATTTGCTCCCATGAATATTTTGTTCCTCCTTCTAAGAAGGACTGAAGCAGCCACACCATGGTCTTCCTTCTTCTTGAGCTTCATGTGGTCTATGATTTGTATCTTGGATATTCTGAGCTTTTTGAATATTGATGCAGAAAATACTCAACAAAATTCATGCAAACTGAATCCATGAACACATCAAAATGATCATCCATCATGGACAAGTATGCTTCATCCCAGGAATGCAGTGATATGTGGAAATCCATCAACATAATCCACCAAATAAATAAATTCAAAGAAAAAAAAAGCATGATCATTTCATTAGATGCTGAGAAAGCATTTGACAATATTCAACACTCCTTCATTATAAAAGTCTTGGAAAGATCAAGAATTCAAGGCCCATACGTAAACACAGTAAAAGCACTATGCAGCAAACCCGTAGCCAACCTGAAACTAAATTGAGAGAAACTTGAAACAATTCCACTAAAATCAGGGACTTGACAAGGCTGCTGACTCTCTCCCTACCTAGTCAATATAGTCCTCGAAATCCTAGCCAGACCAATTAGACAACCAAAGATTGTCTAAGAGATAAAAATTGAAAATGAAGTCAAAATATCACTATTTGCAGATGATTTGATAAGTGACCCCAAAAAATTCCACCAGAGAACTCCTAAACCTGATAAACAACTTAAGCAATGTGGCTGGATATAAAATTAACTCAAACAAATCAGTAACCTTTCTCTACTCAAGGATAAACAGGCTGAGAAAAAAATCCAGGGCTTTCCAGCTGTGACTGGAGACTCTTCAGGCCTTTTATATGTTTGATGATTGTCCACACTCTTAATGGGAGCTTCCTTAGATAAAGGGAAGGAGACAGGTAAGAAGAGAGAAGAAAGGATATCCAGAGGGCAAGGCAGGGCTCCATGACACCAAAACTATTCTTGAGTTTCATCATCAAATGTCAGATCTGGATTGATAAGGCAATGTGAAAATAAAAGACAGAGCAGACTGAGATTTGAAGAAGCAGGTTATTCTTTCATCATAGCAATGAAGTGTTTGTCTCTCCTCAGGAGTCAGAAAAGAGTGTAAACCCAAGCACAGGGAGCCTGCAGTATTATTAGGCACAAAAAGGAACTATTCCACATGCAGATCTGTTCCATTTCCCTGAAGTCTTGAAGACGTACATACCTATGTGGTTTGGCATTCTGATTTACTTTATAAGGACCTTTCTGGATGCTAACATTCGGAAAAAGCTGTTTTTCTGCTTATCAACTTTTCCATTCAGAGTTTCTTAGCTCACCTGGTGTTTGGGGTTTATTAGTTTCTTAGTACTGATTTAGTATCAGTTTCCTGAGACTTTAGTTGTCTATATGGCTAGCTGAATTAGTTTTGAAAAGAATCATTTTGAAATGAGTTTCAAAATTAGAAAATAGAGTCATACGAGCTCTTCTTATTATCTTTTCCCCACATATGATGTCTTTCATAATGATAGTGTTTTCAAAGCTAGGAGAGAAAATTTACTATATTATTTACAAATGATCTTTAGATATTATTTACTATTCCACAAATTTTCATTTCATTCCTCATTGTGAACCTGTACGTATATATACATATTCATGTATGTGCCTATAACTATGTATTCTCGACTGTCTCTGCCTGTATATATGTATATCTGTGTGTATGCATGTATATATCCATGTGTGTGTTTCCGGGTATTTGCTTATATGTGTGTATGTCTCATGTGTACATGCATGTGTGTATGCTTGAATGCATATCTACAAGTGTGTATGCCTGTGAATATGCCTGTACATGTGTGCATGTTTGTCTCCTTTTGCATATATATATATATATATATATATATATGATTTATATAGAGAGCTGATTGTCTCTGCCTACAGATGTATTTTGTTCCATGTGATTTTACTCAGTTACTTTTATTTATTTGTGCATATATATGCCTGTAGGTTTACATATGATATCAAATGTCAGCATTGAGTTTTTCTAGTATCATTTTTTTATCCTATTTTTTTTTTGAGACAGAGTCTTTCACAAAAACTGATTAGTAATTGGGTAGATATATTGTTCAGTGAACCACTGTGATCCTCCTTTCCCAGCCATCAGGAGTAAAAGGTAAAAAGCACACATTATCACAGTCAGATTTTTATGTTAATTATGGGAATCTAAACTCAGGCTTTCACACTTGGCCTGCGAGCACAAGCTATTAAACCACATACTCAGATCTTTATTTGTTATTATCTTAAAAATGAACTGGAGTAGTTCTGAATAAGTGGAATTCATTTGTTCTTTCTAAAAATATGACCTTCCTATAGGTGATCTGAGATGCAGATTAGTTGATATAAAATGCTGAAAACCACACTGTTGTTTTTAAAATAAGCACTTTTAAATCTGAGACATTAGATATTGAGAGGCAAATATTGATGGTCACAGTTGTTAGACCTTGTTAATACATAGTTTTCATATAATACAAATACTATTAATTTAGTACAATCTGAATCCTGATAAAATATTTCAATTCAATATTTGCATTGCTATAAAAATGATTTTATAAATTTATGTTTGCATCTAGTTTCTTTGTTATTTAAGAATGTTACCACACAACATTACATGAGATACATTATATTTAATTATAAAGTTTTCTGTAGTCACTTATATGCTGGCATATACTCTAGATTGTGTCTTCTTCCTAGGGTATTTATATTACCACTTATTCTGCATTTTTTCTATTTTCAGATCATGAAGGCTATAGCTATTGATGGAAAGCTCAAAAATGGAACTGTTAAAAGCTGTTCAGTTCTATAAGGATTTATTCCTACTGGGTAGAATGTGATCAGTGTCATAGTTAGGGTTTGTATTCCTGCACTAACATCATGACCAAGAAGCAAGTTGGGGAGGAAAGGGTTTATTCAGCTTACACTTACACATTGCTGTTCATCATCAAAGGAAGTCAGGACTGGAACTCAAGCAGGTCAGGAAGCAGGAAATACTCCCAGGCCATGAGAGGATGTTAGATACTGGCTCCCTTCTCCTGGGTTGCTCAGCTTGCTTTCCTATAGAACCTAGGGCTACCAGTCAAGGGATGGCACCACCTGCAATGGGCCTTCTCATTCTTGATCACTAACTGAGAAAATGTCTTACAGCTGGAAGAGGCTCCTTTCTCTGTGATAACTCCAGCTTGTCATGTTGTCAACAAAACCAGCCTGTACAAACAGCTAATGGTCTCTCGATAAGCCTGGCTCATTTTACTGTAGCGCTTTGGCTTACGTGCACATGTCCCCTCTCCTATTATAAAAGGGAAAAATGACAGTAATCTTGGAAAAACAGAGTGAAATTTCAACCATTCTAAAAGTTACCTGTAACATGACATTTTTGTTGTACATCTATTATTTGGTTGTAATATGATAAACACAGTTTACTTATTACTAGAAATTACATTTAAATTATAAATTCTTTGATGGTATACATTTTGGTTGATCATAATTTTTTCTTCATTAAAACACAATTTTGATTGGATTGCAATGGAAGCATTTTCTGGATACTTATTGAATTTTAATCTCCTATTATCCAAAACCCTGTTTTAAATATCATTTTATTAAAGTATTTTTTCATAGTATAGATTCTGATGCTCTACCTCAGTGACAACTGGATCAAAGTATTTTATTTTAATTAAGTATAATTAGAATTTTATTTTTCACATCTCTCAAAGAAATGTCAAAATTATAAATTAATTACCAATAGGTTTTTATGGAAATTACATACTAGGCAGCTTTTGATATATTTGGAGCCACCAATATTACCATTTTTAAGATATAAAAATTAGGGCTGGAGAGCTGGCTCAGTGGTTAAGAGCACTGACTGCTCTTCCAGAGGTCCTGAGTTCAATTCCCAGCAACCACATGGTGGCTCACAACCATCTGTAATGGGATCTGATGCCCTCTCCTGGTATGTCTGAAGACAGCTACAGAACTCATATACATAATAAACAAACAAATAAATAAATAAACCTTTAAAAAAAAGAGAGAGAGAAAAAAAAAAAAGATATAAAAATTAAACCAAATAAGATTTTGCTACTTTCAAGAGCATTGTATTTATTCTTCTCAGACACATACTTTACATAGCTGATCTCTTTTAAAAGTGTAAATTATATTACACTTATAAAAAGCACTACTTTATAACTGATTAAAAAAATAAGTAGTTACAGGAAGCAGTAAGGCCATAAATTAAAATCTTGGCCACTTAAGTCATTTTGTAAAAGCTTTAAAATCATTTGTGTTATTTGGAATTGACAGTATAACATCTATGATTTTATAATAGTTTGTTTTATATTTTGAAATTATAATTATATAATTTATTTCTTTTCACTTTACTTATTCCACTAATAAAACCCCTTTCTTTTAGTTCATGGAGACTTTTTCTTTAATTGTATTCACAAATATATAAATATAACCTTCTCAGTCCATCAATACTCCCTTTATGTTTATGATACCAGGTGTGTCCACAATTGATATTAAATAGCCAACTGGAAGCTCTTACCTAGGAAAGAACATTTTTCCTACTGTCATCATTTTCCATTTCCCCATAGCTTAGTGTTGAAGCTACATGACTTTCCCTCACTTCCATATTGAGATGTCCACTGGTGTCTCCGTTGCTCAAATCTTGTTTCAGCAGCCATGTTGATAAGACTTAATGGGTATAGCTTCTCTGACATTTCTAGGAAACATAATCTCACATTAAGCTTCCAGTTCCTGTAGCTCTTACAATTAGTCTGCTCCCTCTGCCAAAATGACCTCTCAGGTACTGAAATTGTGTTGTAGGTATACCAGTTCAGACTAGATACCACAGGATCTTTTGTTCTTGTAGTTTGATCAATTGTCATTTTCCATAATGATCTCCATCTTTAACAGAGAGAAGTTTATTTAATGTATGTGAGAACTATGATTATTTAGGGGTGTAACAATAAATACGTGGAATGAAGTTAGTAATTATGCTGGTTTGGAAAAGTTCTATCTCTAGATTCTTCTACAACATCTATGATTTCACTACCTCAGGGTAGCTGGTTATTTTTCTATTACCAGACATGGTTTTCCTCTCGTTGAGTGGGACTTATGCCCAACTAGAGAGTTGTTGGTTACTATCAAGATATGTATGCTGATATTTTATATTTAGAGTAATAATGAGATGAGTGTCATTCCTGTGGTTAAAAGACATTAGAGCTTAGAAAGACTAATGTTTCACTTCCCTGGAAGCTTGCATGATGCCTTCTGGCACAATGAAAAGGAGGTTTTGGGTGAGTTCCAGCCCAGGTCTTCTGGTTCCTGTTTCTGAAGTGAGTAGTGTCTTTAGCAATAAATACTTGTCTTGGAAGGTGTTTATGGTAGTCTGAATAAGAATGGCCATCATATGCTCACATGTTTGAACAATCAGTCACCAATCAATAGATGTGGCCTTGTTGAAGAAAATGTGCCAGTACTCATAGGCTTTGAGTTTCCAAGGCTCATTCCAGGCCTAGGCATCCTTGCTTTGCCTATGGCTTAGGATGTAGCTCAGCTACTGATATGGTGTCTGCCTCTATGCCATCATTCTCCTTGCATGGTGATAATAGGCTAAACCACTAAAAGTGTAAGAAAGCCTCCAATTAAATATTTTCTTTCATAAAAATTGTCTTGATCATGGTGTCTCTTCATAGCAGTAGAACAGTGACCTAGCCAGAGAACAAAGACAACAGCAATAGCTTATAATATTTTAGAAGTCTCTTGGACAACATTGACCAACAGCACAAAAACAACATTCTTATGTCTGATCTGGGAAGAAAATTTTAATTAAATTATGCATGTATATGTAGAAATGAACTTGCATGTATTATAGGGTTATTTAGGTAGACTGATTATTATGTGATTCCTTATGGTATTTTTGCCATCATTATTTTATCTTCCTCTATTTTTCTTCTGTATGCATTTCCTTTCTTCTCTCTAGTTAAAGTCTCTTCCCTCATCTTCCACTCCCCAAGTGAGATTATTTGTACCTTGTCATTTCCTTCTCTAATGTTCCCTACTACTCCAACATAAATGTTAACCCTTTTTACTTTTCTAATTTCTGCATTTACTACAAGATAAGTATTCATATCTGAAGATTTGGAACTAGGAGCCTCAGATGAGATGAAACATGAGACTTTTGTCTTCCTGGATCTGGGTTACCTCACTCTGTATGTTCTTTTCTAGTTTCATTCATTCATTTAATAACACATTTTATGACTATGTTTCACTCTATAGCTGAAAAGTATTTATTGTATATTTGTACCATATTTTCCATACCCATTCGCCTGTTAAAGGACATTTAAGTGATTTCTATTACCTGGCTATTTTGAATAGGGTTGCAATTAATGTTTCTGTGCAATTATCTATGAAGTAGGATATAGAATCTTTGGGGCATATGCTGAAGAGTAGTATAGATGGGTCATATGGTAAATTTATTTTAACTTTTAGAGGACTATCCATACTGATGTCCAGTGTGACATCCCCAATTTGCATTCCTGTCAACATTGTGTAAGGGTTCCTCTTTCCTCAGAACCTCCCCAGAATTTGATGTCTTCAGTTTTGTTGATTTTAGCCATAATTATTGGGTAAGAAATTGTTTTAGTTTGCATATCTCTTTGATGAAAATTGTTTTTAAGTATTTTTTAGTCATTCTTATTTTTTCTATTTAGAAGTCTTTGTTTAGATCCTGAACTCATTTTCAATTGGGTCATTTGTTTCATTGTTTTCTTTTGGTGTGTGTGTGGCGGAGGATGTTGCATTCTGCATATTAATCCTCTTTGAGAAATATAGCTTCCATTTTGTGAGTTTCTTCTTCATTTGATTGTTTTCTTAGCTGCATAGAAGATGTTTAGTTTTATAAGATCATACTTGTCAACTGTTGTCTTAATTCTTGGGAAAATAAAGCCAGAAACCTCTTTCTTATACCAATATCATGGATATCCTGAAGAATATTAGCTGATTTTTTCTTTAAGTTTCAGCACTTCAGGTTTCAAATTGAGGTCTTTGATTTATGTGAAGTTAGCTTTTGTGAAAGGTGATAGATACAGACCGAATTCCATTCTTCTACATGTGGATAACTTTCTCAGCACCATTTGTAGATGATTTATATCTTCCAATGTATATTTTTGGCATCTTTGTTAATGTTATATGAACTCACTATTGGGCCTTTGATTTTTTTCCACTTGTGTACACGTCTGATTTTGTGCCAATATCATATCGATTTTATTACTATGGTCTGGTGTTTTGAATAAAAATGGTCCCCATAGGCCCACAGGAATTGGCACTATTAGGAGGTGTGTCCTTGCTTAAGTAGATGTGACACTGTTGGAGGAAGTGTGTCACTGTGGTAGCAGGCTTTCACATCTCATATGTTCAAGTTACTACCAATATGGCTCATAGTCACTTCTGCTACCTGCAGTGTAAGATATAGAACTCTCAGCTCCTTCTACAGCACCATATCTGCCTGCCAACATGATGTCCCGAAACTTCTGTATATTTGTTTCCTGTGAAGTTGTTTCATCTTCTTTGGTCACTTTTTCTTTATCTTCTCTTTTGTCTTGAGTCTTAATATTCTACTCACTGGTTGATTCATTCTAGTTTCAATGACTTTTCTAGTTGTGTTATAGATTTTTTTCATTTCAATTTTCATTTTAGCTTAAGTATTCATCAATATTTCTATGTTTAGTGTTTTCTGTTTTTAAATCCTGAATTGTCTGCATCATTTTCAATAGCTATATATTTAGTTGTTTTATTAACTTTAAATTTCTTAAGTTTTTTATTTCGTAAGTGTCTTTCATTGCATCGCCTTTAAAGTCCTTGCATTTTCTTCTGATGAAAGGTATGAATGCTCTTTTAGATGTTATTTCTATCCTGGGATTCATCTAAAAACTTCTTATTGGTAAACATTTTTATAAGACTGATGTTTATTGTTTGGAGGTACTGCCTTGATGTTTCATGCTGGTTTGTTTTTTTCTGAAGATATCTGAATATGTCACTTCCTTTATTAGTTCTGTGTTCTTTCATTAGTATGTGGACCGAGAATGATGGGGTAGATCCCAGGATCAGAGAAAACTGTGTTGTTCCTAAAATTTTGATATGACTTAGGTGGAATGTCAGATGTAAAGTGGAGGATAAGTTGCCATCTGGTTTCTAAATTATTGTCTTAGCCTAGAATCTAAGAATAGATCTGGGACTTTGGGAGAGTACACGGATGGTAAACAGAGAAATACTCATTTGCTAGATTTTGGCAAAGGGTGTGCAGGATCTAGCAGTGTAGATGGGTTAGGTATGATATATGATGTGCCTATAATTTGTGGGCAGTCAGATAAGGTCCTAGTGAAAAACTAGGTGATAAACACAATGCAAGTTGATGCCAACAGACTTTGAAATGCAGTGGATTGGGGAACTGAGTATTATCTAGGAGTCTGAGAAAGTTACATGAGGAAAACATCAGAAAGACTCTCCAGGCTAGTCCCTGGTGTAGGATATAACACTTACTTTTAAATATCAATTTGATTGATGAGTTATGTATTAGTTGTGATGTATTTAAGACAATGAATTCAGATTATCAACATGAACTAACATTTCTTGGTTACCTGCCAGGCAGTTAAATTGAATGTCTAGAGTTAATGAGACGGGGGTCACAAAGAAGTAGGAATAATCAAAAGCTTGACAATAAAATTAATATTGTTAAAAAAGATATATGTCTTTTTTCCCTCCACAGATATTGAAGATGAGGAGAGTGAAGAATCATGGGAAGTACAGTCCTTGTATTCTAAAATAGCATCAGTGTATATAAACCTCATAATTACATAATCATTCCAGCTCACACATGTGTCTCCTACTCCATTAGAGCCACACCTCTACATATTCATAATTACAACCTGTCTATGAAAAAAATGCTGAACTCAGCAGGCTAAGTTAATTGCTCAAATTGTACAGACATCTGAGCCTTGCTTCATTTTCAAATGGGAAAAAGGAATTATAGGGGAAGCAAATATCTGAAAATAGCTGCATGCTGTTGAGTCTCTTCTTTCTGTCATTCACTGGGTTTTCTTGGATAAATTACTCAATGTTCCCTCACTTGTAAAGTTTAAGTAGCAATACTTGATTTTAGAGATCCCTGGGGTGATAAAGTGGGATAATTTAGACAGGTCAACAACATTGCTTTTGGAAGCTAACTTCCTGATCTCCAGCACCTCCTCCAGTACTTACTAGACTAGTAATCCTGGAAAAATCCTACAGACAACTGCTTTTTATCACATACAAGTAACATCTATTACATTTTATTATAGCTAGGTAGGCTGCTGTCTGGGAATGGAAATCTCAGTGCCTCGCTGCTAGAGTTCATAATTGTTGCACCTACGAAAAGGATTATACTGCACTTCACAGAGATTGCTTCCTGTTCCTTTCCCTTGTCTTCTTATGCAATTCACCCTAAATCACTCTTCAATAATTATTTACCTTCTCTTTCCACTTTTAGGCAGAGTGATTGTACTCAGCACAGATTTTGTCCTTAGTCTGTATAAGCAAATAAACTATTATATGATATTTTATGATAAAATGTAAACAGATGTCTTTTAATTGCAGAGTATACACCAACAAGAGACAAAATAATAATGCTACCCAAGTCCGTCTTAGTGAACATGGAAGTATGTGGAGGTTACTTACAGGAGCATGAGTAGCTCAACAATAGCTGCATCCATGAAAATCTCATCAAAGCCTAAGTGGTAGCTCATCAAAGCAGAATCATTAGGGCTCCTTGTGCAACTTTCAGATAACCCACAGTGTTAGGGATGGAGAGACTCTTTCTTCCCAGTGATTGCCATTGCCTATGTGTTAGAAGCCGACTCCTAGCCAAAAGCAGCTATCATCATTGCAGCCATCTCGAGCCATATACCCTGACAAGAGACTTGTTTTCAACAGCCTGCAATAACTGAGTGCACTCTGATAAACATCTTGTAACACTGTTTAGTGCCCCCAGTTCCAAGGTGTACCTGGTGTCCATGGCTACAAGGCACGTGGCATAGTGCCTTCAGTTGAGCTTGTCCACGAGGGCAAGTCACATGATAAAGGGTATAAATACCCAGGATTTCCTTTCTATTGTGATGGTGTGAGGAGAATGTGAGAGGAGTGAGGAGACTGAAGGAGTGAGGAGAATATAGTAAAAGTGTGAGGAGAATATAGAAGAAGAGAGGAGAATAAAGAAGAGACTTGAAGAGACTTGACCAGACTCTATCTTGTATCTATCTTTTGCATCTCTCGCCCCTTTTTCGACCTTCCTCCGTCCCCATTCTCTCTCTTGCTAAACCCTGACCTGCAGACCTGAGCAGCAGAACCGGCCGTTACAAAAGAAATGGCCGTTACACCTATGTAACCTTGAAGAGGCTGCTTTTGAATTTCGTAAATTTAAGGAGCTGTCGGGCCTTGTGTCTCCTTCCTTTTCTTTTGGACTTTTTGAAACATCACTTTTCCTTCAAAAGGGAATGTTTTAATTAAGAGGAAATAGTTATCGAACGTCAACTGTCATAAGAGAAGAAAAACCTTCCAATGGACACTAGGCATGTCATCCTTGGAAGCTGGACTAAAGATAAACACTGAGTCAGTTCTTGTTGCTAGGATGGAATTCAGTACTTACGTGTTACTTAAAAGTTTTGAGTAAACAAATCTTCAATGTCTAATTTTGAAATGACTCTGATGAAGATCTGAAACACAAAAGTAGGAAAATAAGATTGAGAGATATTGTAATTTTTGATTCAGGAATAAACTTTGTGAATAACATAGAAAAGTATTTCACTGTGTATGAACCTGTGGTTTCCTCACATAAGTGAAAGAGGGTATGTCTTCCTTCAGAAAATGAAAACCAAGTGTAATCTGGACTCTGTCCTTAGAAAGTCCGATTCCGAAGTTAACTTTTGGTAAGGGCTTTCTCAGAACAAAGGGAAAACAACATGACATAATTAATATATCTTCACATGTATGACTATTTCACAGCCCTGTAGAGTAGACCACACAATCAGTATGTATGCTACCATGTAAGGGAGTCAGAATGGCTAAAATATAATGTGGAACCAAAGAGAGTCACATAAGACAAAATCCCTCTGTGCTCAGGTTTGAGATTTCAGATGTGAATTTGCTCAGCCACTTGAAATGGAAGCACGGCTTCTTGGCTTCTCTGTTCAAGAATACCGCAACATTTATTGAGAGTTTGTAACAGAACTCACAAATCGTTATTTCAACTCTTTTTGTCACTGTAGTGTGAAGCATAGGACACTGAGAGAGGTGAACTTACCTGGTCACTATTATCAGAGGTCAGCCCTCCTAGAGGTCTGGAGCAACACACTTGGGAGCACTAAATAACCTGATAAGGCCCAGGAACTAGCTAAGGGATCACTGCCTATCAGGCTGGTAAGAACCCAAGTTCATTTTAGTAAGCTTGCCCTAAACAGAAAGGAAGCGTGATCATTTCATACAGTTTGACTGGGTAGTCTCCCAGGAGATGAGAGCAAACTGTGACACTGGATGGTGTGTTGGATACAGTTTGAATGCAATTGGATGAGAAGGATAACTGGAGAATTCTAACTGTATCAAGGGCCAAATTGATTATAGAGTCCTCATCTACCGGTGAGTGTTGATCAGTAGAAGTGAAGTGTTTTTTTTGTGTGTGTGACTTTCTTTGGAGGGATCCTGTCATTGGGGTTTATAATATTATCTCTAATGCTAAGAGATGCCTAACATATTGTCATGTGAAGAGCATCTGAATCCAGATAAAATGATTACATACTCCTTCCTTTTCTCCTTCTTGTATGTGATTGTCAATTTTGGAGGTGAGGTATGAATGGTGAACGGAGCAACTTTACCATTATAGAGTGTATAGTAAAAGATTTCAAAGGGATTTTTCCAGGCATTCTGTGAAATAGATCAGTCTTTACTACATATGGAGTGCTCTTCAGGAGGTCTCTAGTGGTGTGAATAACCTTGGCCCATGGAAAGTGGCACAATTAGGAGGTGTGGCATTGTTGGAGAAGCTGTTACCTTGTTGGAAGTTTGTCACTGTGGAAGTGGGCTTTGAAGCTCCTATACTCAGGCTACACCCAAGGTGGAAGAGAGCCTTCTCCTGACTGCCTGCAGAAGACAGTTGCTTGGATCAAGGTACAGAATTCTCAGCTCTCTCTGCATCAAGTCTGCATATATGATGCCATGCTTCCCACCTTTATAATAATGGACTCAATCTCTGAAAGTATAAGTCAGTCCCAATTAAATGTCCATCTTCTAAGAGTTTCCTTGGTCATGATGTCTTTTCACAGCAATGAAACTGTAATTAAGGCAGGGCTACTAGATAAGTAGCTAGTTGTTATAGTCTTTAGATTCACTGTGGGGGACTCAGACCACTCTAATGAATTCTCCAACATGAATGACTAGCAAGACAGAGTTCTCCCTCAGCCACTTCTCCTGAAAGGCTGTTTACAATAAAACTGTGTAACGGAACTGTAAAATCATGATGTCCCAGTTGACATCTCCATCAAGATGCTGCCTAGAATCCTGGGAAATACATTTTTTTTTCTGAAAATTCAGAGGAAACTCATTACAACTTATTTTATCCTTTTCGGTGGCTTACACTCCTTACACCCACCACAGCTGGAGCTCTATCAGAGAATATGCACAACCTAAGGCTATCTTTCCCATAAAGCCACCCAAAATATCCATGTCTGAAGTCACTCTAGAGCTGCCAACCTCACATACTCTGGCCATGCAGACTGTCAGGTACCCATCTCCCCAAGGACACTAAAATGCTTTACATGTTGCCACTAAATGGATACCTGGGTTCTCCTAATATGATCAAGATTGCCAGGTACAGGGGTGGGATAGCACATGTTTGTATATCTATCCTTTAGTATGCCACTGTGTTTACTTGAGTTCCATACAGAGGATAGGAGAAGGGTTTCTTACAAAAATGTGGGTTCTTTTTCCAATGGCCTGCACCTAGAAAGCCTTTATGTATCTGAGAGGAAGGCCCCAGAGAAACATAGTTTGAGACACCACTCACATGCCTGTATATTCTAACCCCTCCTTGAGGTCATAGCAATGAAAACTGTTGTATGAAATAGGTTGTAGGAAGTTTCCAGCTACTCAGATGAGGGTATAATGACATAACACACCTCTCCATGTGAAGATATAAAACAAGAACAGCTAATGTAATTGTTTTCCAAGGGGTTATGGCTGAACTCTCCAAGATGGCAGTTGCTTAGCTTAGAAAACAGTCACTCACAACCCTCTTCACCTTTTTTTCTGGGTTTTACAATTTTTTTACACTTCTTCTTCCACAGTGATTCCTAAGTCTTGGAGGGCGTGATCTGGATGTATGATTATAATTCTCCTCTCAAGTAAAAAGCCATATCTACATGTCTTTTATTAATTTGTTCTCTTCAGAACATGGTACCTAGTGAGTCTTGTGGGTATTTCTCCTACTACCAAATTCCGATTAGAAATTAGACAATAACCAAGAAACAGAAAAATATCCAAATGGACAAAGACTGAGATAATCACCTGTGATTGGAAATATAAATATGGGCAAACACTTCAGCTGGTGCATCACTGAACTAACCAAGACCAGTAACCACTGGAGCATATGACTTCTCTTGGTCAAATTTTAATCTGAGTAATTAGTATTATATGTGAATTTCACCCTGTGAAGTGTTCCTCAAGTCAAATTAGAAAATTGTAGCTATCCATACCTACTCAAACCACTATTTCATTAGCTGATACATCACTCCTGGCATGTCTATCACAGTGCAAGGTCCACAGCTAAGTAGGACTCTAGGGCTTAATTCTACCTAGCATCCTTAGTAGCAACTTCTGGAACTACAGGAAATAGCTTGCATGGAGAGGGTATTTTGCCTGCAATCCTACATTATTTCTCCTAGTCTGACAGCCAAAGAGAGCAAACTCTTCAGGCAGCATCTAGAAAGTAACAAAATTTAAGTACTGGAACTCCTCAATAACCACCTATGGCTTCTCTGAGTCTCTGTTTTTACATTTTGTTTACAATTTGGCATTCACAGGCACAATTTATCACAAGTTTTTCCAATACTTCTGTGGGTGTCATTTGTGCCTTACCCAATCCTAAATCTCCGAAGAATTCTATAGCATCCTTTGTACCATTTATGAACTGTTTCCCATGTTTGTCTTTTCAGGCGTAATAGAATGTCTCTTAGACAAATTTCTAAATCTGAAAAACAACAATAACACTATCACCACCACCAACAACAACACAATCAAAACAACAACAACAACAACAATCAAACCAAAACAACAAAACCAAAACGAATTAAAGGCTAGTGTTATACCCTCCATAAGTGACAACCATTTATTCAAAGGATAGGAAGAATGATGTTGCAAAGTTCTGAGGCACTTCACATACTGGGTCTGTGAAGAGAAACTTGGTGAAGAACATTGAAAATCTACTGCCATCTGTTGCAAATAAATGTCAGGTGCTCACAGAATGTCACAACTCAAACACAATTAAGGTCTAACACAGCATAAAAATATTCTATCCATTAGAATCTGCTTCTTCCTCCACTGATCCATGTTAGGTACAGTAACATGGTTAGGGGCACTAAATTAATTCTTCACAGTCCTCAGTCATTCTCTCTGAGCCATTCACTTGCAAATATCAGAGTTCTTCTTGCATTTCTCCACCCATGATAAATTTGGTGGGTGAGATTCAAACTACTCAGCCCCAATCAGAGTTAGTGGTGAATGAGGTCCTACTCTCCCTTAGGAAGGTGCTATGCAATTCAAGAATTGTACCAACCAATAAAGTGAGCACATGTAATATTTCTAAAAATGACTTTCTCAGTTTGGCTCCCATGGAAAACTATAAGGATTATTTTAGTTACCAGAAGACTATGGTAAAAAATAACCATCGAAGACCACTACAAAGACTTCATGGTTGATAGTTTGTTAAAATACTGTGGGACCCGTCTCATGGTATTGAGAGAACTTGTGGGGTCCACATATATCTAAGACTATTATTCCTTCTGACTATGTCAGTGATACAAGTTTGGAGGCCCCGAGGTCATTTGCAGATTCCTATGGGGAATCATCTATCCTGTAGCATTAATAGGTCAAGACCTTATTGGGAAATCTATAGGCCCAAATAGCTTTTAACTCCTACAGCAAAGAAACTCCAATATTAGGGAAACAAAAGATAGTATATGATATGACCAATAAATATTATATATATCTTTATATATTATAAATTAATATTAATATATATTACCTTTTTCTTGAAAAACAATGTAACTCTTATGGTTTCCCAAAGAGGAAAATGGTGCCTCTACACTCTAGGAGTGAGAGAACACAGGAAGTTCCATTTGGGTGTTTCACTGTATATGAGAGAAAGGGAACTAAAATATAAATGGGGACTATTGAAAGACAGATAATGCAATTCTACACTGAACCAGGGGATGAACATTTGGATATGAATATGCTGAGCCCCTGGCAACACTAATCACTGTTGCTTTATATATATAAAAAAATTCTCAGTGTCTGAGAATCTTAGAGTGAATGTTCTGCTCCTGTTTCTTAGGTTCCTTGTTTACCACTTGCATTTTTACTTTACCTGTAATAGCAGAGTTGTTTTGGAATGAAGTTCATTGAATTTTATTGAGTAATATTCTAATAAACATTTAAAACAAAAATTTTACCAATTCTTAGGATTTTTTTTTCTATGAGTGGATTATAGGAAGAACAATTGTTCACTAGCTGTATTTTGCTCCTTTTTTGTTCTCAGGTCAGACTTAATTCTTGACATTTCTGTTAGATGTCTTCTTAGAGGGAATCGACCAGGATGTTATTCTTTTACACTTTTAAAATTTTATTCTAAACAATATTACAATGTAGTAAACTTGTAAGCATTATAATTTTGGCTTTACCTAAATGTTACTATAATGGTTATTTTCTGGAGGAGGAAAGAAAGTGAATAGAACTGAAGAGTGTTACCTAATTTACAGAATCTAACATACATATGCTACAGGTTTTAGTTAGTTTATAAATAATTAAGGGTAAATTTTGAACCTACTGCAGACAGCTTCTAAGAAGCTTACACTATGTAAATATTTTCTGATCAGCAGGAAAAAATTTATTTGGTATAAATTATTTAGCTACCATTCAATGTAATACAAATTGAAAGAAATATCTGTGTACTAAAATTTTAAGAAATGACAGTGAATCCCATGTTTTCTTATCTGTAGACTTCACTAGCTCTAAAGTAACATGAAAAAGGGAACTAAAAGAAATTTAGAATATCTAAAGCGAGTGAAAACTTTGTTGCCTAAATCTCTAGTCACAAACACCACTTCCTGTAACCTTTATTTTGCTTCTCAAAAAAAAAAAAAAACAAACAAACAAACCTGTGTTACTTTCTAAGGCAGACAGGGAAGATATGAGTAAACACTTTTGTGTCATATAGAAAATAATTTGTCCTCAATCCTGTAGCAGACTGCTTGCAGGCACCTTTCCTCCCACTCTACCTCCATTCCCTGGTGATTCTGCCAAACCTTCCCACAGTCTCAACTATCCTCCTTTCTGTAGAAACTTGTGCAGTCTCCTTTTCATTTCTTTGTGTCAATAGTCAATACCTAGAAACTCTTTCTATTTAGGATTACCAGTAGCCATACTGGACTTGGATTCAGGTATATGATTTCCAATAATTTTCCAGTATAATCTCTCCAGGGTTATTCTAAAACTTGTATCAGATTCCTTACAGGGGCCTATGCTCTCACTTAATTCCAGTACCTGTGGACACCTCCAAACCTCAAGAAGAAGGCAGCTATCTTCTTTCTGCTCATATTTTTGTGTCAGCTGCATATAGGTAGAAATACTTTCTATCTGGGATGCTACTCCCCATGTGGTTAAATCAGGCTAAATCAGAACTTAGGTAGGAGATTTTCCTTCCCACTCCTGTCTCCCATCACAACTGCTCTAGTCTCATCCTTAGCTCCTTAGTAGCTTGCATCCTACATCAATGCCAAAGGATTTGCGAAATCATGGAATCAAACCAATTCTTTTCCTTCCTCTTGACACTCTCAGATCTCCGCTCTAGCCCATACACATTCCTTCATGTCAGCCACCAGTGCTTAGAAGCACTTTCTACCTGAGATGCCCCAGTGGCTATACCTGATGGGGACTCACATATGTGAATACACTATCCTTCCTGTTTTCCATTAATATTTTTCCACTCAGCCTCAGCCCAGTTACAGCCTGCTTACAGGTGCTGGTCCCCACTTTAATTTCATTCACTGAAGACTCCAGTTCTTGATTCATACCTAGAGTATGAAGAGAATCTCAAACGTAGATGACAAGATAAAAGAATTGAATACCCCATCAAAGAAAGGGAATAAAAAATACAGCACAAAATATGGGTCATTTAAAAGACAAAACCGATGAAAGGTAGGAATTGAAGGAGGAAAAAAAATCAAAAGAAAATAGTTTGAACAACAATAATAGAAAACCTTCCTAACCTAAAGAAGAATGTACCATTAATGGTACAAGCAGTATGCAAAACATCAAATAGACTGGTCAAGAGAAGAAATTTCCCATGATATATAATAATCAAAACACTAAATATAGAGAACAGAGGAACAATATTAAAACTACAAGGGGAACAGACCAAAGATGTATAAAGGCAAAGCCATTAGAATAATGACTGACTTCTCAGTAAAGATTCTGAATACCAGAAGGTCATGGAGAGATGTTCCACAATACTAAAAGACCACAGATGTCAGACCAGACTACTATAACCGGATAAAATTTCAATCACAATAGAGAAAAAATGATAAAAATTGAATATAAAGATTATCTATTCTAAAATACAGATCTACAGAAAGGTCTGGAAGGAAGATGTCAATCGAAAGAGGTTAATCACATAGGAAAATACAAAGGATAAATAACCCTAGAGCAGAAAATTGAAGGAGGAAAGAAAAAACCACATCATTACAGGAATCAATAAACACTTCTCATTAATACATTTGAACATTAATGGCCTCAATTCCCCCAATAAAAAGACCTAGACTAACAGATTGGATTAGAAAACAGGGTACATCTTTCTACTACATTTGATAAACTTACCTTTCTATCAAGGATAGATATTGTTTCAGAGTAAAAGGGTGGTAAAAGTTATTTCAAATAAATAATCCCAAGAAGCAAGCTCTGTAGACATTTTATTTATAACATACTTCAAACCGAAACTAATCAGATGAGATAGGAAGGATACTTCATACTCATCTAAATAGGATTCCAGCAAAAGATCGTTGTAATCCTAAACATTTATGCACTGGACACAATGGAACACAATTTCATAAAAGAAACACTATTACAGCTTAAGTCACATATAGAACCCCACACACTGATAGTGGGTGATTTCAATAGTCCTTTTTCACTCATAGACATGCCATCCAGAAAAAACTAAATAAAGAAATTTTGTGATTAAATAATGTCATAAACCAAGTATACCTAACATATTTACAGAACGTGTCACTCAAACACAAAATAATGTGCTTTGTTCTCAGCACCACAAGGAATTATCTTCAAAAATGACCATATACACAGACACAAAGCAAGTTTCAACAGATATATGAAAATTTAAATAACAACCTGCATGCTATCTGACTACTATAGATTAACTCCGAATATCAGCTACAGAAAACAGAAAAACTAATAAAAATAGAAATACTCACTACTAAGTGAGCTAAGACAGAAATTAGAAAGAAAATTAAAGAGTTTTTTGAATTGAATGAAAATGAACATACATCATACCCAAAGCTATGGGATTCAACAAAGGCGATTCTAAAAGGGAAGTCCATAGAAATAAGTGCCTACCATAAGAAAGTGGAGATATTTTTTATTAGCAATTAAACAACATACCTGAAAGATCTAGAACAAAAGGAAGGAATAACACCCAAAATGAGTAGATAGGAAGATATAGTAAAACCCAGGGCTGAAATCAATAAAATATAAACCATAACACCAACAAAAATAACATTTTCAAAGAATCCATAGAATGAAGAGTTGGCTTTATGAGAATATCAACAGTATCGATAAACCTTTAGTCAAATTTAGGTAAGATGATTAGTGGAATTTTGGCTGATGTGCAACTCATATTATAATCAGTGGGTCCCTGAACTCACAATTATTTTCCTGTTCTTCAATGTATAATTGGGATGGCTATATTTAAAATTTGGCAGAATTCCCACATTGATTCCATGATTTATAGAATGAGGCTGATTATAATTGGAAAGGCCAAATATCCATTAGAGTTGCCCCTATAGAAAAATTACTGAATCAAAGAGGTATCACATACCAATAGGGGTTGCAGAAATTCATGCTACCATCAAGGACATGAAAGATGCACAGGTGGTGGTTTCTACGACATCTCCTTTTAACTCTCCATTCTGGCCAGTACAGAAGATGGGTGGATCATGATGAATGTTAATTACTATGGGAAACATAATAAAATAGTGACTCTGATTTCATCTACATGTGATCTCTACTTAAACAGATAAACTCATTTTCTGGTACATACTATTTTACTACTGGGGTACTAAATTCATTCTTCTAAATACCTTTCCATAGGTCTTCCAGAAACACTTTGCTTTGAATTGGGAGGGATGTACATTATACCTTTAGAATTTTACCTGAAGACTATATTAAGTCCCTAGCCCTGTGTCATAATTTAGTTTGTAGGGATTTGGATCATCTGTCTCTTCCACAAAACATCATATTTGTTTATATTGTTGATAACATTATGATGATTTTGCAAAATGAGCAGAAGGTAGCATCCATTTTGGATGTGGTAATACAGACGTGCATCACAGAATGGAAAATAAATCTAACCAAAATTCAGGGCTTTCTACTTTAGTGAAATTCTTAGTTCAGTGGTATAGGAATTGCAGAGATATTTATTGTAAGTTGATGAATAAGTATTTGCCCCTGGTCTTTCCAACTATGACCACTACCACCACTACCACCACCAAAAAAAAAAAAAAAAAAAAAAAAAAAAAAAAAAAAAAAAACACAATGTTTACTAGCCTTGTTCAGAATTCAGACTCTATAGAAAGCACATTCTTTGCATGAATGGGTTTTATCAGTAACTGGTAAAAATGCTTTAAGTAGGGCCTCAAATAGGAAAAGGTACTTCATCAGGTCTAGGCTATTGTGCCAGCTGCTCTGCCACTTGGGCTGTATGATGCAACAGGCCCAGTGATACTTGAATTGTCAGTGACAGGGATGCTGTTTGAAGCTTTTGGCAGGCCCCAATGGGTGAAATACAGAAAAGAACTTTGGAGTTTTAAATCATCGTTCTGCCATCATATGTAGACAATTATTCTATCTTTGATAGATAGCTCTTGGCCTGCTGTAAGACTTAGTAGAAAGAGAACATTTGGCAAAGTTCCATCAAGTTACCATGTGACTGAAACTTCCTATGATGAGCTGTTATCTGACCCACAAAACCATGAGATAGAACATGCCCACCAGCAGTCCATTTGAAATTAGAAATGGTATATATGTGATTGGGACTTAGCAAATCCTGAAGCATAGGCAAGTTACATGAATAAGTTATCCAAATACCCATGATTTATATACCTTTTACAATATTGTCTATTTCCAAGCATGCCCCTATAGAGTCATGGGGTGTGCCCTATGATTGTTTGGATGAGAAAGAGGAGACTAGGTCCTGGTTCACTGATGGTTCTATGAATTATACAGCCACCACCCAGAAGTACACAGCTTTGGCATTACAATCCATTTCTGGTATAAACCTGAAAGATACTGGAAAGTGAAAATCTTTAGAGTAGGCAGAATTTTAGGCAGTACACAATCCCATATATTTTTGTTGGAAGAAGTGGTCAGATATATAATTGTTCACTGATTCATAGGCTATAGTCAATGGATTGGCTGAATGGTGAGGAATTTGGAGAGACCATGGTCAGAAAATTGCTGAGAAAGACATCTAAGAAAGAAATATGTGGATAAATGTCTCTAGATGGTTGATGGATGTGAAGATACTCCTGTTTCGTGTAAGTAATTAACAAAGAATGGCTCAAGCAAAGGAAAGAGTTCAATAATTAAGTAGACGACATGACTCATCATGTGAACAGCTATCCTCTTCCCCAGCTATCCTGTCTTTATCCAATGGGCTCATGAACAAAGTGGCCTTGGAGGAAATGATAAAGGTTATGTATGGGCTCAAAAATATAGAATTCCACTCACAAAAAACTGAGTGGGCTATAGTTACTGCTGAATGCCAGGGACCAACAGTGAATCACAGATATCACACCATTACTTGGGATGACAATTCAGTATCCTGGTAGAAGGCTGACTACCTTGGAATATTTTCCTCATGGAGAAGACATTGCTTTTGTTCTTACTGGAATAAATACTTACTCTGGTTATATATTTGTTGTTCATGCACATGATGCTTCTGCCAAAACTATTATTCTTGAACTATTGAATGCCTTATCCATTGATATGCAATTGCTTTGATTACAGAACTCACTTGAAAGCTATAGAAGTGTGACAGTGGTCCCATGATCATGAAATCTATTTGTTTTACCAAATTCCCCACCTTCCAGAAGTAGCTATTTAAATGGAGTTATGAAATGGCCTTTGGAAGATATACTTTCAGTAGCAAGTCCATGGAAGCAGCCTAGTAGCCTGGTATAGGGATCTTCAGAACAATGTATATGCTTTGAATCAGCTTTTTTTCCATCATTTTTATTGGATATTTTATTTATTTACAATACAGATGTCATAAACTTTCTCCATTTCCCCTCCATAGAACCCCCTATCATATACTCCCCTTCCTTTATGCATTTATTCCCGTTTGATTAAATGCATGTATTAAAGTCAGATCTAGTTTGAGGGTCTAGCAATATAATAGATGCAAATAGTCGAAGAACAAGCAATACAATAAACACAAATAGTCAAAGAGAAAGCAAGACATTAAATCCAATTATGTGAACACTTCTGTGATCACTGTTTCTAAAGGCTTATCAGGATGACCAAAGTATTTGAGCCTACTTCCCTATCCTAGCCCAAGGTCATTTTCATGTCTGAAGCCTACTTCCTTGTTCTAGCCTAAAATTTAGATTCCTGTCTGAAATTACTCGTTTGTTGTAGCCTAATATTTAGATTCCTCCCTGAGATTACTTCTTTGTTATATCCTACTATTTAGATTCCTACCTGAAATTACTTCTTTGTTTTAGTCTAATGTCAGATTCCTGCTTGAAACCTACTTCCTTGTCCTTGGCCAATATCACATTCCTGCCAAGCAGCCCATTTCCTTGTCCTTTACCAATCATGGAATATGCATTATCAAAGGCAATGCACTTCTGTCTTAGGTTGATAAGGCTCTCTTATCTGTCCTTGGCTTGCCAGCCTGTTTATTTAATAACTCTGTCTCGGGGTCCATTTTCAGGTTTAAGCCATGTACTTTGGCTGCCAACATGTTGATGTTGTTAAAGATAAGCTTTAACACATTGGGCAGGAACCGGGTATCGGCTGGGTGAAGGTTCAGGGGACAAGACACTATGACTCTGCCTATGACTCGCTTGTCTTTATCTAAGTTGGTATTGTCTACCCAGGCTACCTATTTACAAGGTCTATGACTACTCAGGCTTGTAAATTTCCACAAAAGCTGCCTGTTTACATTAGCTTATAGCCATCTGTTTCGATGTTTTTCAACTGAGACCCAAGACTTGGTGTTAGTATACATGTATGACAGGCCTATTGCTGATTTTAGGCCTATGGCTGATTTTAGGGCTTCAGTGTGTAAGGAGGGCTGCCCCTGACATCTCCTCCCTTCTATAAGTATAGAAGGGCTGTGGAAATTCTAAACTTAGGGTTTCATACAATACATTTTGGTCATATTCTTTACCCTTACCCAAGTTCTCACATATCTTTCCCACCTTCCTACCCATTCAACTTTATGTTCTCTTTCCATTTCCACAAATGAAGCTAAAAGACAAAATACTCTAAAACAAAACATAAGAACAGCAACAACAACAATAACACACACACACACAAACACACACACACACACACACACACACGAACACACAAGAGCACGCATACACAAAATCAGAATCCATTGTTCCATTTTGTTTTGGTAAACTATTTCTGAGCTTATCCTGAAAAGGGAACAATGAGTCAAGATGCTTTTTAAAGTTTAATTCCTATGCATCATAAATCCTGCCATAGAAAATATATTTTATTATTTTAAAGAATCTAGGAATACATATGAGTTTCTATATGTAATTGCAATGGATCTTCTCAAATATCAAGTATATCTGGACAACGCTGATTATTTACCTACTTACTTCCAAAAAAATTGGATGAGTATAAATCAATAGAGATTTTTGTCCAAAATTTTAGGTTTAAAACTTCTTTGGAAAAGCTATTATAGAAATTTCAAAAGATTTTAAGTGTAAGTACAATTGATCAATATGTGAATTTCTGCAGGTTCTTTATGCTTCAAAGGGGAAAATAACTGGTATTTAAACTGAGATCTTAAGATAATATGCCCTAAAGAACTAAATGACTGATGATTATGAGAAAAACTGAAGCCAGGATAACAGAGAACAAATGTGCTTGAAAAGAAGAGACTCTACCAAATTCTGAAGGATTACTTAGCTGAACCGTCATTCATTTTTAATCAATTTTATTCATATTTTCCTTAATATTTTATCATTGCTTCATAAAAGGCAAAACAAAACTAACAGCCTTTATTTTTATGGCTTTGCCAAGTATAAACGGCCATATTCCTTTTGCAATATATGTTTTCTAATTTCTTTATTTTTCAAACAGTGAAATTAAGGTAGCAGGTTAATAAAACTAAATAGTTGAAAGCAAAAAAGAAAATTGTTTTAACTTTAGCATCAGAAGCACTTCAATTTCAGTTAGTGAGAACATAAAACAATGTGTTTGGTCTTGATTTGCCTTTTCTTGTATAAAAGCAGGAATTACTAATACATAATAAGGCACTGTGATAATACATTTGCAGACAGAATTAGAATGGAATAGATAATTATAATTAATATGCAATTTAAATTAAATATTAACTTTATCATTTGGACAATATTACTGAGAGCCAAGTGATTTAATGTACTTGAGTTGAGTTAGTATTTTCATTTCGGTCTGTCATGACAAGAATTAGAAAACCTTTACATGGCCTTATTTTTTTTTATTTTTTTATAACCATTCTGTCAAAATGTGAAAACCATGCCTATCTTTTCTGAATAAACAGAATGATATGCACTTTGCTATCTATCTCTTGACCTAATTTTCCAGAATTTAAACTATTTCACCATTGAACTTGTAATATAAACTGCTAATGTACTTACAAGAAATGTAACTGATATAGCACTTCTAATTGGTATAGTAGAGAAGGTAAACTTTGCTTCAGAGATGGATAATTGCTCAGTTTAAGAAAACATCAAAGAAGATAAGAGCAAACAGTTAATTTTGCTTCCTGTCTATGAGACAAACAAATTACAGGTTTTTGTAAACTAGTATACATCTTGGGAAACAAGGAGATTTATATTTCACTTGATTAGAAAATGTTAATTTTTCAAAGGTGTTTGTCTTAGTCTCATAGGCATACACATTGATTAAGATTTCTTATTAACATGCAATTATCTTCAGTTGTTTTCACTTAATTGCTTTTTATTTCAGTTAAACACCAATGTTCTATACTCTCTCATGTAGTTTAATTAGCATGGAAGGTTACTGAGAGGTGTTAAGGCACAAACTTGCCCAGAGGAAGTTGCTGATGTCTCTCTGACTTCTAATTAGAGTATATCCTAGAACTGTAGGGTAAGAGAGATTTTAGAGGGCAGAAAGACTAATGGAAGAGTTGAAAAAGAGCAATAGACATCTTTTACACATGAAGGCAAAGTTCAATTCTTATTCTTGTTTGAAAGTCACTATGTTTATAAGAGAGTGATATAACATTGCCCATGACAATGTATGCGTTATTTAACATTTGTTGAACACCTAATGTGCATAAACATTTAGGTGAACAACTTCAAAGAATGGCAAAGTTTGGAGAATATGCTATTAAAAGAAATACAGAGTCAAATATGTATTATTTGTCACAACTATATGTGAATTATGAGAGAATATCTTTTCTTAGTATTTAAGTTTTAGTAATATTAATGAAATATTTCAGATTTCAGCATATTATAAAATAACATTAAAATTTAGTGACTTGGCTACATAATCTATAAAACCCATCATATTTATATATCCCTGAATATGCCATTTTAAACTCAAAACAATGTACTTCTTATACATTTCTTATTTCTGGGTGCTGCTTTAAAAATAGTAAACCTCAGTACTAGGTCAAAGATGGTTGCTTTGAATCAGACAACCATGTCCGATGGCAACATGCTTCAATTGCCTTAAAACAGAATCAAATTAATAACACTTTATACAAAAGATTGTATTTAACCAAAATATTTTGGGGAAACAAAATATTGTCCATTATATTCGCTCAGTTGTCAGATTCTAAAGAGGTTCTAGGTCTTTCTTTTTATTCTATTTCTAATTTACCACTTTGTATGGTTGTAGATACTTAATGCACTTAATTTTTGCCCATATTCATGTAAATACTGTTCAATGGAGGGAAAACAAATTATGGCCATTTTTGAAATAATCTCTAGAAATATTTTAAACCAGTTGATATACCCTAAATGGCTTTTTCAAAAACAAGTGAATATATAATGTTGTATCTCCAAAATTTTAACTGAGAATTGCTCCTGTTTAAGAGAGACCCTAAACAATATGAATGCATTTTAAGTACTGGACTGTACATAATTATTTCCTTCTACACTTGACTGTGAATATGACATGTTTAGCTGTTTTAATTTATCTTCCCTTAACTTCCTTTCTATGATAGACTAGACTGTTGAGCTAAAATAAACCTCTTCTCCACTTAGATGATTTCTATCAGCACATTTTATAATAGCAACATAAATACAACTAGGAGAGCCTGTTATTTCAGGCAACACACTCAATTGAGTATGTTACTACTGGCCACACCTACCAAGAAACCCTAAGAACTGCTAGTTTTCAATAAGGCTTTGTTTTCAGCAAGTCCTGGATGCTCTGCCACTTCAATCATATGATTCCTGTGATTGATATTATGTATGATGTCAATTCAGACAAGTATTTTGTTTGGAGCCTTTGATAAGCCTTATAGGTGAAAGTCACTTTCCCGAAGGGATATGCGTTGCTTGGTTCATATAAATAAATACAGGTCAAGCTAAGTGTGGTGGTATATACCTTTAGTCCCACATTTGTTTTGTTTGTTTGTTTTAAAAGCCAAACAACCTGGTATATATAGGAAATTTCAGGCTTACTGATGCTATAGCGTGAGATTCTGTCTTAAACATTCATAAATGAATAAGTAATTTAATTAGTAAATTCAGGTCACACAGATCTTTCTTCAACTTAAGGTTCTTATATATTTTAGTTCAAATTAAGCAGTAGATAGTATCAATAGATATTCATCATGCAGTGTGTTTTTAACTCCTTCATTATTATTTCCAATCTCTCATATTCCTAGTTTGTAAGTTTCTTCTGATAATTTTTCTACTCACTTGTTGACCTGGATCCTGTCTAGACTTTTACTTATACCACCTCCATATCCCACAGCTTACCATTGATGTTCCACTCAACTGATGCTTATCTTGACCTTGGACCTTGGACCTGTGATGCCAGCAACAGCAAAATCAACATGTCTTGTCATTCTTGTGCCATGTTCATGATTTTATTTCCACAATGACTCTTTTCATATAACTAAGGACTTACTAGTTTCTACCTTTGTTAGGTAGGCCTGTTTGAAATTCCTGGAATTTTTTAACTCTCTGTAGACATATTCTCTCTCTCTCTCTCTCTCTCTCTCTCTCTCTCACACACACACACACACACACACACACACACACAGGTGTGTATATGTATACATACATACATAAATACACATAAACATATGTATGTGTATATATACATATTATTAATTTTCTGCATAATACTTGATCATAGAGACAATATTATTAATAATGAAAAGGTTTGCTTTACCTCTGTTGGATGTCAAGCAAACCAAAACTACTTGGTAATATATTGTGAGTAAAATCACTGTGTATTGTGAATTGTAAATTTAATACTATTAAATGAATTCTAATACTGTGGAATGAGACAAATGTGTGTATTGCATTTATTTATTTTTACAATGTTCTTAAAGTTTATAGTTATGAACTTTATTATACATGTATAATACTCATGAATCATTTTGTATACTACACATGTTATAAACTTTTGTGCTGGTTTTGTTCAGGTTATATAAATGTAGATTTTGAAAACATCTCATTCGTTCTCATTTGATAGCACTGGTGTCATATTATTTTGTTACTTCAAACTGATACAACTAGTACATGTTTTACTGTATAGAAGAATGTAAAAATTCATTTTTTTTCAGCCAAACACTAGTGTTATTTATCTTCATAGATTGCTAGAAAAATAAAGTTAAATAGACTTTGAGATATTATTCAGACTGCAAAATATTCATAAACTTGTATATAATACAAATCTTTTTTGATAATACAAATCTTAATAGAATATGATACAAATAACATGTATTGATATAGCTAATAAGTTGTGGGTGCAGATTTGTCTAGTAATGAGTATTCTATAAGTATTTAATACTGGATATATATAATTATGAATAAAACATAGCTGCTGAGTGAGGGAAGAACAAATGTCGATAATACTAATGCTTCTGAGCATAATAAAATACATATTATGCTTTCTATAGAATATGAACTATACTGGAAATTAAAAATATACATAAACAGTCATAGACAGAAGAATTCAGCTTTAATAAAAATAAATATGAGTTAATGTTTTGTAGATCATTGTTAAAAGTGAAGTAAATGTTCCATTTTCACTCAGAATATGAACTACAAGGCCCATCAGAATAGATTGGCCTTGTGAGAAGGACTCTGAGGAATTGAAATGATAACAGACAATAAGTTAATAGAATGCCTAAGGCAATTAAATTACAGAGAAAACAGGGTGAAGACAGGCTTCATTGGGGCTGGGACCAAGGGATTATAGAATTATAAAGACTTATTGTGCTTGTGGACGTGGCTGCTAACTGGTTCTATCAGGGGCAAGCCTTCTGGGAGCACAGAGAGGCAACACTGCCTCTCAAACCTGGAGACTAGTTAGCACTACAGGGAGTCAGAAGTGAACCCAGATAATTAGAAATGAGGCCCTCATTTCATGTTCAACCTTCATTTGCTCTCACATTCATTCTCTTTCTTTGATCTTTCCCCCTATTTCTGTGCCCTTTCTTTTTTTATAAATTTATAGCCTTCAAGTAGATTAAATATTAAAATATGTTTTGACTTGTGCTTTCAAGAATTGTATTAAACTAACATTTGCACTTTGAATGATTTTTTCAAGGTTGCTATTATTAATGTCTAGCTTAATAATTTCCAAATGCATGTCTTTCTCATGAACAAGTAGTTTGATTTACTGTAGTAAATGACTCTAAATCATGGCAAGATAATACTATGAAAATTTCTCTAAGTCTACACTCTACCTAAATGATAGAGTGAATATGTTAAAATATTTTGATCCTATTTCAATGACCAGAATGAGTGAAGCTCCATAATTTTATAATTATGGAAAACATGTAGGTTTTTTTTTTTTTTTTTTTTTTTTTTGGTTTCTGAGAGCAAATGTAAAGAAAGGCTAAGGACTTTCTCCAGTGTAAAAAGAACAAACACTAGGGTTTTTTGTATATCTGTATATTAGTTGCATTTCTGTTGCTATTTAAAAACAGCATTATAAAGGCAACTTACAGAAGAAAAACTTATTTTGGCTTATGGTTCCTGAGGATGCAATTGGTACGGAGGCATTGCAGCAGGAGCAGGAGCAGGAAGCTGAGAAGTCACATCTTGTGTGACAATGCACAGGGAAACCTGCAATCTTAAATCCTGCTCTCAGTGATGCATTTACTCTGACAAGGCTCCACCACCCTGTAAGCACTGACAATTGTATACCAACTATTTATAAGGTTGTGACATTGTCCACATAATCTTCTACCTAAAGTGTTAATTAAAAAAAAAGAAGGAAAGAAAGAAAGATGAAAAGAAAAAAGAAAGAAAGAGAAAGAAAGAAAGAAAGAAAGAAAGAAAGAAAGAAAGAAAGAAAGAAAGAAAGGAAGGAAGGAAGGAAGGAAGAAAGAAAAAAGAAAGAGAAAGAAAAGGCCAACAGATTTCCTATACAGCATTCTAATGGAGGCAATTTCTCATTAAGGTTCCATCAGCCCAGATGACCTCACATTGTGCCAAATTAAAAAAGAAAAAAGAAAAAGAACAATGCTCAAATTTTCTATTAACTATTTAAAAACGTATTATTTGTCAACATATGTGTGTAAAATGTGTATTATATACATGCTCAAAATATAGTTATATCAATCTTCTCATTCCCTCACTATTAACTCCTCTGAAAACTTTAACTTTCTCCTCCCAAATTAATATTATCACTTTCACTTAAAGTAACACTGAGTTCAATTAGTATTCCTCAGATTTTCGTTTTTCAGACAGTGTCTTTCAGTCTAGCTTTGGATCACAATATTACTTAGTCTCTCAAGATGACCTCGAAGTTAAAGAAATCATCCTGCTTCAGAATTCTGAGAATAAGTGGTTACAGCTATGCACAATGAAAAACTTTCAAAATGACCTTCTTCAATAATGGAATCTCCACTGCCCACCACAGTAGCTATGATTAGTCATGACTTGACAATCACAAATGTGGCTTATGAAATAAACTCTAAATTTCAAAGGAAGTGAACTAAGTTAGCATTTAATATAAGTAAGCTTACATGATTAATAGCTATTATATGAGGTGTCCAGTGATTCTACTATGCCTGCATTCCATAAAATACCACTGTCACGACATATATGTTTGCTCTCTCAGAATTTTCTTATGATAGTCTCAAAGTCACATTTTTATGTTTGACCATCTAGTGTTCCTGCAGGTATGTTACTTTTTTCTGGAATTTAGTTTCTATCATTTTTTCTTTATTTGTCTATGCCAATCATTAATCAAAAAAAAAAATTCAAGACATGTCCAAAGGTAGGTCTGATTGTGGCACTCTTTCCATGTGACTGCAGTTTGTATGAAATGGACAAAGAATAATCTGCATAATTTCCTCAAATTGTCTTCTTCCTTTCACTTAGCAGTGTCATTGGGCCCCCATTAATGTGATAACTCTCCCTCCCCATCTCTCTGTCTCTCTGTCTCTCTGTCTTTCTCTCTGTCTCTCTGTCTCTCTCTCTCTCTCTCTCTGTCTCTCTCTCTCTTTCTTTCTTTCTTTGTCTGTGTGTGTGTGTTTAATATACATGGGAATGGGAATACATAGGGCAACTTTGTAGATTTCTGGAGATTAAATTCCTGTCTCCTGACATGTTTGGCAATCACATTTACCCACTGTGCTATACTGATGCCCAACAATTATGAGTATTGTGTCAATACCTATACACCAAATAGTTTGCCACCTTAGGTTTGGTAGCTCTGTATAATTTTTTATGCTATATCTGCTTATTCCCTTCTCTAATGGCATCTGCGTTCCACCAGAGATACGACACACTCTACATCTGACGTCATCCTATGCATTATGATTATTTGCAATGTATTCACTTGGTCTGAAACTGCCCCTATCTGCAAGTGTTATTTTTTACAATTTGACCCTAATCAGACCTATAGCATTATTTGCAAATGTGCCTGGAATAGTATGTAGTCACATTTTAGTGCTTATGTGTGGTTTATTTGCTTATTCCAGGAGTTTACATTTCCTACTTAACCTGTGATCATGTTATTTGGGATTAATTAACATTTCTGTAATCATCAAGACTCTACAGTCACAGAATCTATTGACCTAGAGAAACTCAGTCCCTGAGCTCATGGCCCCAAATTGTTTAACTCCTGATTTTGGCATGGTTATCATGCGGTTGAAATGAAGGGGACTGATGATCAGCGTTATGGCATTTCAGGTGAGAAGACAAGGTTAATGAGATTAAGTGTTCCATTACTGCCAAACAGAAAGAAGATGTAGTGTAGGTTCAAGAATCAAATGGGTGCATTTGAAAGCTCACCTCTTGGATTTATAAGTATAACGTAATTTTGAATCCACAATTTTCTACTTAGTTTCTCTTTATTTTCTTTTTAATCTATAAATTATGACAATTGATTTTACTGGAAAGTAATAAATAACAAATAAAGGCTTCTGAATTCATCATATTTACAGTACATTTAGAGAATACAGTCAGACTACATTTTTATGAATATGACTTAGTAACTCATCTCTAGGAATTGAATCTTTTCATGGCATTATGCTCTGAGTGAATGCTAGTATACAATGTTCTTGTCTGCATAAAGAGTACTTTGCCAAAAGGTTCCTTATGTATTAAATGTAGTACTATTTAAAATGTTTCCTTGTATATGGAGTATAATATTCAGGCCTTTTGAAGAAGAGAGTATTAAAACAGTTAACATATTTTGAGGACAATACTTACCCACTCCTGACCTTAAATTACACAATGGATTTAATTTAAACTTTTCTTTAAATAAAAAAAATTTGAACCAATATAATCTACTCTTTCTACACTTCAAGTCTGTGATTCTTGTTATTCTATTTAATAGCTTATTTCTAAATCACTGTTTTGTATATATAATCAAAGATTCTTTCAGATTTAAACTGTCATATATTTTCTGATTTAATGAGTTATCTAAGAAAAATTCTTTCTTATTTTTCAAACTTATTTCAAAAATTTAAAACATATTCTCGTCTCATCAGAAGTATCTATGCATAAAAATGAATTACCTTTTATGGCCTTATAGTTTTATGGCTGACCATCTTCTTATCTTCGAGCATCTCAGAGGGGGAACAGAGTAGCTGACATAACAGCCTTGTCTTATTTCTTCTGCCTCACTTTCTTAGGGAAAAATGAGTTTCCATATTTCTAAATATCCTGGTTACTTATTTCCCTAAAACTGCTGTGGATCTTCAAATGTAATGAGAAATGTTGAAAGTAGGAGAAATACTCTTCCCCAGGGAAGAATACACCAGCTGCTCATCCAATATCAATTGTCCAGGCCTGAAACCAACTTATACACATACATATATGTATATATGTATTTGTAAATTTATTCATAAATATAATATTTTTTTAATAATTTACTTATTTTTTTCAAATTGTAATTTTTACTCATTCGCACAGGGGTTATAAACACAAAAAGGCAGGACATGGGGAAGGGGATGACACTGGAGCGTGGGTGTTCAGGGGGAATACAGATATCTTTCAAGATATCTGTATTCTAAATATAATATTTATATATACATAATATTCATGTTTATGGACATTGTATTTGTATATATTCATGTATTTGTATATATATCATGCAGACAGAATAGCTTATAATACATATTTAGGAATATATATGTATACATTCAATTAATAATATATATCAATTAATGAAATTATAGGCCATTGAAAAGATATCAATAAGGGTTATATGTGAGGTATTATAATCTCAAATATAAAATAAATAATAAAAAATAATATTTTAAATGTTAAAAAATTAAAATGGGAGACAAAACAGATGTGGTGTTTTGTGGTTTTGAGTATATCCTGTTATATTTTTTCCTTATTTGCCCAACAGATTCTACATATGATATATAAATTGAGTCTTTCTGCAAATATTGAACTTCAGAATGACATGTTCAAAGATAAAATTATTTGTGTTCAGTAGAAGATAACAAAAGAGTATCTAGTCTTAGAATTTTTGGTGTTATAGGAGATGAGGGAAATTTGGTAACTATAGCCTGGGTGTTAAAGTTTGGACATGGATTAAATATGTTCTCAAATGTCTCATGTAATGGAAAATCCTTCTGAATGTTACTGTTGATATGCTTGAAAGGAGAAGAGCTCACTGGAAGGCAATTAGGTCACTGAGTAGTCTAACCTCACAAATAGATTAATGCTGATCTCACTAAGTAAATTAACTCTCCCTTGAGTGAATTAGTTCCTATGAGACCTGGTTATAAAAAGAGCAAACATATTCCTCTCCAGGATCTGGATTTACTTTATCTCATATAATATCACTCCCTCTTATGTTCAATTCTCCTAAGATTCCGTCTGTTATGACCTTATGAAATGCAGGATCTCCTCAGAAGAATTATGCAAATGTGGATGTCATATTTTGGCTATCCAATGATGTGGGATAAATAAATCTGTTGTATTTGTATAGAAATAAATATCTGATATTTCATTATGACACTAGAAAATTGATTGAGAGGCATGGATTGCCAAGTAAGTGAGCATATTCTCAACAGGACAAATGCAAAAATTATCTCTAAAATTGCCTTTGTTACTATCTGAACTGATTATTGGAATATTAACTTGATTTCACTGTCATGAGTCCTGGTAAGTTTTAATTTTTCTTTTCTGTACTTTGGTTATTTGGGTTATTCATCCATGGTAATTTTTTTGTATGACACAATTTACTTTTGAAACATAAATATTTTTGTTAATTCTTTGATTATTATATATATTTTGATTATATTCACCACATCCCCTTCCTTCAACTTATCCCAGATTTCCCCAACTTTTTAATCTTGTAACCCTGATAAAAATTACAACTTTTATTTTAATTTAATTATCTATTGACCCCAACCTATGCTCTCCAAATTCATGTTCCACTGGAGACAAGTTGACCTAACAGAAGCCACATCCTTAGAGAAAACCAAATCTCTCTTCCAGAAGCCATAAACTGTCAACAGCTCTTCAGTTAGGGTTGGGGCTCACAAACTCATCACACTCATATTAGCATGTTGACTGGCTAAATCTTATACAGGTAAGCACAGCTGCCATGAGTGAGTACATGATCATGAGTTCAACAGTCATATCCTGTTGTGTCCTAAAGATACTGTTTCACTTCAGTTATCCAAACTGTGACCCTTAAACTCTTTCAGACTCTCTTCTCTGATGGTCCTGGAAACTTAAAGGAAGAAGTTTGATATACATGTTCTATTTGTACCAATCCATAGTCATTTTTAATTTATATTTTGGCCAAATGTGATTTTCTATCTTAATCACAGTTCACTGCTCAAAGAAAGATCTTTGATGATATCTAAGAACCTAACTAATCTTACCTATCTTTCATTTAGATTCTTTTCTACTTAGGTCTCTCATAATGAATTTCTCATTTCTAACATCATTTCAATTTGGGATTTCTGGGTTTACTCACAAATTCTCTATTATCATTTCTTAGAGTGGCTTACTCATTTCATTCATTTCTTTGTTTTTGTTGCCTTGAGGTATATTTGTGGCTTCTGTTTCAACTTTCTTGTAGTCCTGGTTTTGCTTTTCAGTTTTTGTTTGTTTTGCTGTTGTTTTGGTTTGTATTTTTGGTAGTTCTTCCAGGAAATGTTTATTAGACATTTTTGATATGGTATTAATGATCTGCAGAAGATCATGTAGATCATGTAGGTTTTGGTTTTCATGTTTCTACACTGAGACTTGTACATTTGTGTATTGGTTGTACTTTCATATTTGTTATTTTAAAACTTCTGATCATCTTTTTATTTTTTAAGTTGCTAGATGTGTTTAGAGAGTTCAGTGAAGAAAAACAATCTGGTAGAGTTGGTGTGTACTTTTCTTCTGTGAGATTGGTTCTTATGGTTAGGTGCTCTATGTCATATCTACCCCTGAGGGTTAGATATTAACCCATGTCAACCAGTCTCTCTATATGCTTATGGCCTTGGTCCAAAGTCAATTTCTGTCTCCAGTTTGATTTATTACCTATCTCTGGAGCTACTGTGATATGTGAAATGATAAAACTACCATGGGCCCTGGTTCAGGGCTGTTAGACCCTATGTTTGTAGCAATTGCTTATAATCTACTTCTAACTTATGTGCCTAACTTCCTTAATTTACTGTTTACTTTGTTTGGTAACTTTACCATGAGATTTAATTTTTGTTTAATTTTTAAAAATGACTAATTTTAATCTTATTTCCTTATTTTACTTTTTTCTCTTTCCTTTCTCTTCACTCCTTCTCACTTTCTTCCTCTTACCTGATTGTATATGCAAAACTATCAGCATCACCATTCCAAGACACTTAGAGTAGACTTATGAATATATCTATTTGCATATGAAAATTTGAAATTAAAAAATAAATTACTGTTATCAATAAGAATCTCTGTCATTAGCATTAGATTATTGTTGTAAAGTACATTAATTTAAAGGCTCTTGAGTATTCTTTAACCAAAAAGCAAGATAGAAAAAAAAATCTTTCGTCGATCATGAATTGAGTTTTTGAATAAAATGTATTGTTTAATTTTTATTGATGACTCTAGTAAATTTGTATCTTAACTTTGGCCAGGATTTTCCTGGCCTCATAAAGTTTAATGAAAATTTATTTTTCTAAGAAGAGTGGGGATTTATCATTTAGTTGACAATTTTTGTGTGATTTGATTATTGTTATAAAATTGAAAGTGCGCCATATAAGGTATTTTTAAAAGTCTATCATGCTTGTTGGAGGATTTGCTATGGCTTAGAAAATGGAGAATAAAATTTTTGCTCACTCACCTATTAGAAGTTTCCTAACTTCTAGAGAACTGAGAATAAAGACTGCAAAAATAGTTATATCATAAATCATGCTAAAGAGTTTACACCATGCTTAATAGGATTTTATTTGATGAGGAACAAATTGTATTTGTAGATTATAAAGAAGGTAATATGACTAGTCCATTGTCAAGGACCAAGGAAATGTGTATCAGTCCGAATGGGCTAACAGATGCTACTACAATGAATGACTTTCAAAATTATAGTTGTACAAGTCAACATACTTCTTTTTCATTCTTCTATGTGATCATTGTAGTCCTATGCTGCCTAAACAAACACCACCTAAGGATTTCCAGATAACCAAGAGTATTCATATTGTATAAACTAGCAGTTAAAGATGCTGCCTTGGAAGTGACATCTATTATTCCTATTGAAAATTCATTAGGTTTATGATCACAGGAACAAAGATGTTCCACTTACAAGTTAGAACATGTCCTAAAGTATTCTCTAAATAATGGGCAAATGTGAATATTTCATGGTGAGTATAAAAACTATGTGCTTTGGTCCCAGAAAAAATTCACTTACTAGTGCATCAGGAGGATTATAAAGAAAGCCTAGTAGACAGAGTTCTTTGTGCCTAAAAGTACAGAGAATGCTACTAATTCAGTCAACGTACATATGTAAAAATCACAGTTGAGGGTCAAAAAGTCTTGAGGTATAATGTATATAACTCCAGTAAATCATTCAATTCTCACAACAGCACTAGATTATAGGAATGAATAAATTTTTAAAAAATAGTGACATAGGGAGTTCCTTTAAACAAGAATAAATCAAGAGTAGAGTGGAAATCTAGATCCCTTGGAAGCCTCAGCTTTTATGTCTCATTTTGCTCTGAAGAGTAGACTTTCTTGAAATACTTTTGAAAGGAATATCACTGATGTTTAACTTTAAAGAAACTATGTTTAAAATATCATGAAAGAACATCCATGAGCTCACATTAGATTAATACTGTAGTGTCTAAGTTATGATATAATTCTAAAGTAGTAGTAGTTATCAACACACGCTATGTCTTTGAGTGGGAACCCATTGGTGCTAATTAAATACTATATTTCTCTATAAAGTTAGTGTGATCCAGAAAAATGAAATTTTTAGTTTTCTGATTTTCATAACCCTAAGTGAATACGTAAAACAAATCTTTACTTATGTGGCAGCAAACTGTACACCACCCATGATAAGCTAACTCATTATGTGATTAAATGAATCCAATTAGCACATTTTAGCATGAATCTTTACTAGCATTTTTGAAAAATAGCGTGGTTGAAGAAATTCACAAGTAAAGGTTGACTCAAGTAGAAACTTATAAACAAAGTTAGCCTATTTACATCAAGAATATGCTCTTTCCACAACAGCACTAAAAGGGTACTGTATTGTACAAGTAGGACAGAATATTTAAGACAATAGGAAGAAGTACTATATATCTTCAAATACATAAAGACAAGCCACATAACAATATCAAAACATACTTTCCTATGTACAGAGTTGTAGGCAATGGAACAAATGCGTAATTTAAGTTACTGAGAGAAAAATCATAGTTTCTTATAATTTCCGCACTTTAATATATATCAAGAGGTAGCTTTTTGTTGTTGTTGTTGCTGTTTGGTTGTTTTTTTTTTTTCAGTTTTGGAGTGACAATAGGACAGTTTCATTTTCTTTTCATTATAACCAGCATGATAGCAGATAGTTAAAATAGTCTTCTCATTTCCCTTTCCAAAACGCTCCAACAGCCAACTCAGAACTGGGGCATCTGCTGAGTGCTTTGAGGCCTGCAGATGCTGCTCTGGTTGCCATTGCACACACTGTAAATGGTAGCCCCCAGTGACGACCTTTTGAAACTCCCCTGTGTCTCCATCGAGACAATCACCTATTGACTTCCTAATTTTTCATCACCTGAGGCATGGATATCCTTTAAAAAAAAACCTAATTATATACTTAATTTGAAATCAGAATATTGCAATGGGAAATGCTTATTGTCTGAAGGTTAACCTTCCTCAGTTAACCTTTCCAGTTCCCTTTACAAATTGAAAAAAGGGATAGGAAATTAGAAAGTACAAGATCAGCCACAAAAAGTCTCTGACATGTTTCCTAAAGGAGAACTTACATGCTTTGCCTCACTTTGGTTTGGTAGCTTGGCCCTGATATAAAATTCTGGTTGTGGGTTTTTGTTTTATGTGCCAGCATGGAATGAGGCAGTTCTTTTTATTAAAAAAATAACTTTATTGTACTCTTTATTATTATTATTTTACTTATTTATATTCCACTCATTGCCTGCCCCCTCTCCCGGGGTCTCCCCTTTACAGTTTCTTATCCCACTCCCCCTTCTCACTCCCTCTGAGAGGGTGCACCCCACCCAGAAGGCCTCCCCCTTTCCTGGGGCTTCAAATCTCTCGAGGATCAGGTGCATCTTCTCTCACTGATGCCAGACTAGGCAGTCCTCTGCTATATATATGCTGGAAAGCCTTGAACCAGCTTGTGTATGCTTCCTGGTTGGTAGCTCAGTCTCTGGTAGCTCTCTGAGGGTTGAGACTCCTGGTCTTCCTATGAGATCACTCTTCCCTTCAGCTTCTTCAATCCTTCACCAGATTCCCCCATAGGAGTCCTGCAGTCTAATGGATGGGTGTCAGTATCTGCATCTGTCTCAGTCAGCTGATGGTAGGCCTCTCTGAGGACAGCCATGCGAGGCTCATGTCTTCAGTCTCTTCTCCATTTTTGTCCCTGCAGGTTTGTAAGACAGGAACAGTTATGGGTCAAAAATTTTGACTGTGCATTAATAACCCTGTCCCTCCACTTGAGGCTCTATGTATTGGAGGTGGACTCTTCAAGTTCCCTCTCTGCTTCTTTGGACATTTTGGCTAAGGTCACTCACATTGAATCCTGAGAGTCTCTCACCTCCCAGGTCTCTGGTACTTTCTAGATGGTCTCCCATCTCCCACACCCTGATAATGCATATTTCCATTAATTCTTCTGGCCCTGTGGGCTTCTCTCCTGTCTCCCCCTCAAGCCTAATGCTGTTCCCCTTTTACAATTCCCTCCCTCGTGCCACCTAGGTCCTTCCCCATCTCTGCCTCCCATGATTATTTTCTTCCCCTTCTAAGTAGAATTGAAGCATCCTCTCTTGAGCCTTTTTGCTTGTTATACTTTTTAAGATGTGTGGGTGGTATCCTAGGTATTCTGTACTTTTTGGCTAATATCCACTTAGCAGTGAATATATATCATGTGTTCTTTTTGGGTATGAGTTATCTCACTCAGTATGATCTTTTTAGTTCTATACACTTGCCTGCACTCCTAATGATGTCCTCCTTCTTAATAGCTGAATAGAATTTCATTGTGTAAATAAACCACAATTTCTGTATTCATTTCTCTGTTGAGGGACAGCTGGTTTTTTTCCAGCTTCTTGCTATTACAAATAAGGCTGCAAATGAAAATAATGTAACATATGTACTAGTGGTATGTTGGGGCATCTTTTGTGTATATGCCCAAGAGTGGTATAGCCGGGTCTTCAGGTAGAACTATTTCCAATTTTCTGACGAAACACCAGATTGGTTTCCAGAAAAGATGCACCCATTTGCAGTCCCACCAGCAATGGAGGAGTGTTCTTATTTCTCCACATCCTCACTAGCATGTGCTGTCAATTGAGTTTTTGATCATAGCCCTTCTGGTTGGTGTAACGTGGAATCTTGGGGTTTTTCTGCTTTGGAATTCTCTGAAGACTAAGGACTTTGAACATTTCTTTAAGAACTTCTCAACCACTCAAGATTCTTCTGTTGTGAACTGGGTTTAGCTTTGTACTCCATGTTAAAATTGGGTTGATTGGATTTTTGAAGTCTAATTTCTTTAGTTCTTTATATATTTAAGATATTAGTCCTCTATCAGATGTAGAGTTAGTAAAGATGTTTTCCCAATCTGTAGGTTGCTGACTTATTCTATTGATGGTGTTTTTTGCCTTACAGAAGCTTTTCTGTTTCATGAAGTCCCATTTATCAATTTTTGATGTTAGGGCCTGAGCCATTGGTTTCTGTTCCAGGAATATTACCCAGTGAGCTCTAGGCTCTTTCCACATTCTCTTCTATTAGATTCAGTGTATCTGGTTTTATGTTGAGGTCTTTGATCCACTTTGAACTTGAGCTTTGGGCATGGTGATAAATATGGAACACTTTTCATTCTTCTACATACAGACATCCAGTTAGACCAGCAACATTTATTGAGGATGTTTTCTTTTTTCTACTGTATGTTTTTGACTTACTTCTTAAAGATCAAGTGTCTATAGTTGTGTGGGTTCATTTTTGGGTCTTTGATTCTATTCAACTTGTCTGTCTCTGTATGAATAACATGCAGTATTTATCATTATTGCTTTGTAGCACAGCTTTCAGTCAGGGATGATGATTCCCCCAGAAGATCTCTTTCCTCCTTTCTTTCTCTCTCTCTCTCTTTATTTCCCTCTCTCTCTCTCTCTCTCTCTCTCTCTCTCTCTCTTTCTTTCATTCTTTCTTTTTCTTCCTATTATCTTTTTTATTGGATGTTTTATTTACATTTCATATGTTGTCCCCTTAACCCATCCCCCACTCACCCAGGAACCCCCATCCCCTCACCCCTCCTCTTCTTCTCTGCGGATGTAACCCCTACCTACCCCCCACTCCCACCTCCCCACCCTCAAATTCCCACCACCTGGGGCGTCCAGCCTTCATGAGGTCAAGGATCTCTTCTTCCACCTATGCCCAACAGGACCCTCCGCTCTTACATATACAGCTGAAGCCCTGGATCCCTCCCTAAGTGCTCCCAGGCTGGTGGTTTAGACCCTGGGAGCTGTGGTTGGTTGGTATTGTTGCTCTCCTCATGGGGCCACAAACCCTTTCAGCTCCAATGGTCTTCACTCTAACTCCTCCATTGGGAACCCCATGATCAGTTCAATGGCTAGTTGTGAGCATCTGCCTCTGAATATGTCAGACTCTTGCAGACCTCTGAGGAGACATCTATATCAGGCTCTTATCAGCATGTACTTCCTGATTTCCACATCAGCATCTACCTTTGGTGACTGCACATGGGATGTATACTCAGGTGGAATGGTCTTCAGACAGCCCCATCCTTCAGTTTCTGTCCCTCACTTTGTCTCCATATTTGCTCCCTTGAGTATTTTGTTGCTCTTTCTAAGAAGGACTGAATCATCCCCACTTGGTCTTCCTTCTTCATGAGCTTCATGTGACCTGTGAGTTGAATATTGGGCATTTCAATGTTCTGGGCTAATATCCAATAATCAGTGAGTGAATACCAACTGTGTTCTTTGGTGATTGGCTTACCTCATTCAGGATGATAATTTCTAGTTCCATCCATTTACCTAGGAACCTCTCGAATTCATTGTTTTTAATAGCTGAGTAATACTCCATTGTGTAAATATACCACATTTTTGAATCCATTCCTCAGTTGAGGGACAGCTGGGTTCTTTCCAGCTCCTGGCTATTATAAATAAGGCTGCTATGAACATAGTTGAGCATATATCCTTGTTATATGTTCGAGCATCTTCTGGGTATATGCCTAGGAGTGGTATAGCTGGATCCTCAGGTAATGCTATGTCCAATTTTCTGAGGAACCGCCAAACTGATTTCCAAAGTGGTTGCACCATCTTGCAGTCCCACCAACAATGGAGGAGTGTTCCTCTTTTTCCACACCCTTGCCAGCATCTACTATCACCTGAGTTTTTAATCTTAGCCATTTTGACTGGTGTGAGATGGAATCTCAGGGTTGTTTTGATTTGCATTTCCCTGATGACTAAGGATGCTGAACATTTCTTTAGGTGCTTCTCGGCCATTCAAGTTTCCTCAGTTGAAAATTCTTTGTTAAGCTCTATACTCCATTTTTTAATAGGGTTATTTAGTTGTCTGGAGTCTAATTTCTTGAGTTCTTTGTATATATTGGATATTAGTCCTCTATCAGGTGTAGGATTGGTAAAGATCTTTTCCCAATTTGTTGGTTGTCGTTTTGTCCTATTGACAGTGTCCTTTGCCTTACAGAAACTTTGCAATTTTATGAAGTCTCATTTGTCAATTCTTGATCTTAGAGCATATGCCATTGGTGTTCTGTTCAGGAACTTTTCCCATGTGCCTAAGTATTCGAGGCTCTTCCCCACCTTCTCTTCTATTAGTTTCAGTGTATCTGGTTTTATGTGGAGGTCCTTTATCCATTTAGACTTGAGCTTTGTACAAGGGGATAAGAATGGATCAATTTTCATTCTTCTACATGTTGTCCTTCAGTTGAACCAGCACCATTTGTTGAAAATGCTGTCCTTTTTCCACTGGACAGTTTTAGCTCCTTTGTCAAACATCAAGTGACCATAGGTGTGTGTGTTCATTTCTGGGTCTTCAATTCTATTCCATTGATTTTCCTGCCTGTCTCTGTACCAATACCAGGTAGTTTTTATCACTATTGTTCTGTAGTACAGCTTGAGGTCTGGGATGGTGATTCCTCCAGAAGTTCTTTTATTGTTGAGAATAGTTTTCACTATCCTGGGTTTTTTGTTATTTCAAATAAATTTGAGAATTTCCTTTCTAAATCTGTGAAGAATTGAGTTGGGATTTTAATGGGGATTGCATTGAATCTGTAGATTGCTTTTGGCAAGATGGCCATTTTTATTATATTAATCCTGCCAATCCATGAGCACGGGAGATCTTTCCATCTTCTGAGATCTTCTTCGATTTCTTTCTTCAGGGACTTGAAGTTGTTGTCATACAAGTCTTTCACTTGCTTGGTTAGATTCACACCAAGGTATTTTATATTATTTGCGACTATTGTTAAGGGTGTCATTTCCCTAATTTCTTTTTCAGTCTGTTTATCTTTCATGTAGAGGAAGGCTACTGATTTGTTTGAGTTGATTTTATAACCAGCCACTTTGCTGAAGTTTATCAGGTTTAGGAGTTCTCTGGTGGAAGTAGTTTTGGGGTCACTTAAGTATACTATCATATCATCTTCAAATAGTAATATTTTGACTTCTTCCTTTCCAATTTGTATCCCTTTGACTTCTTTTTGTTGTCTAATTGCTCTGGCTAGGACTTCCAGTACTATATTGAATAGGTAGGGGGAGAGTGGGCAGCCTTGTCTAGTCCCTAATCTTCGTGGAATTGCTTCAAGTTTCTCTCCATTTAGTTTGATGTTGGCTACTGGTTTGCTGTAAATTGCTTTTATTATGTTTAGGTAGGGGCCTTGAAATCCTGATCTTTGACTTGGTCAAGGAAGAAATAAAGAAAGAAATGAAAGAGTTTTTAGAATTCAATGAAAATGAGGACACATCAGACCAAAACTTGTGGGACTCCATGTAGGCAGTGCTAAGAGGAAAACTCATAGCTCTAAGTGCCTACAAAAAGAAACTGGAAAGAGAGCACACTAACAACATTACTGCACAACTAAAAGCTCTAGAACAAAAAGAAGCAAATACACCCAAGAGGAGTAGAAGGCAGGAAATAATCAAACTCAGGGCTGAAATCAACCAAATAGAAACAGAAAGAACAATACAAAAATATCAACAAAACCAGGAGCTGGATCTTTCTTTTTTTCCTTTTAGAATTGTTCTGGCTATCATGGACTTCTCATTTTTCCATTTAAAGTTGAGAAATGACACTGTTAAAAGTGAGCTTAGTGCTGTGTCTGCCATATTTAGGAATTCAGTGTGTTTCAGATATCATATCTGTAAATAGCAGAATACTTTCATAACTTGAGGAGGAATGTTCCTCTTTAAAGGTGAATGAGAATTATACTGTGTGCTCCTAAGAATCAGTATCTTACTGTGTAGAATACTACAAAATTTCCCAGTATAATTTTCATTGGTCAAACCAGGGAGAAGCTTTACCCACTGTGCACTCACCTGTTCTCTCTTAGAGGGTTTTCAATAAAAAAGAGTTGAGCGCTGGCTAACATACCTATTGCCTGACAAAGACAGAAGGTAAATACATAGGTGCTATTTCCTTTCTAAGCATTTCAGAAACATAATGCAAATAAAGTAAAACTGTGAAGAGTAATTTATATAATGCATTTTTCTTTGTTTATAATTTAGGCCCATTTGTAGTTGTGGATAAAATGTTTATATTACTTTACTATCAGATTTGGAGTTGATAACCTTGGGTAGACTGGGCTTTTATTTTTCTTGGCATACTAGTAGGAATCTCATGTCACTGATCAAAGCTGGGGTACCCAGGAGTTCAAGATCAGGGCAGAGGAGACCTGTGCCCATTATATTGGTTTCTCTGCCTATTTCATGGGTATGATTTTGCTCTGTCATTTTCTTTATTTCTGTCCATGATTATGTTCATATTTTGTGAATAAAGTCACACCCAGCAAACCTCTTTTGTCCTCTTTTATGAATTTTGCAATCTCACAAAGCCACATGTATAATTCACGATTAACATTTTATTTAACATCATCTCACTGACGACATTAATTTCATTTCTCACATAAAGAAATGTTCACAAATCCAGTAATTGAAATGAGTACCTCTTTAGAGACCCCTTTAGAGAGTATATACTTACCTCACATCTGATTAGCTTGTTTTCTGATAAAAATATATTGCATTGGGACTCAAGGATTGTTCAGAAATTAAAAACATTAAATGCTGCTGCAGAGGACCAAGGTACAATTCTCAGCATCTTCTGGTAGCTCCCAGCAATTTGTTGCTCTGATTCTAGAGCATTTGACATATTCTTCTGGATACTGCAGGAACCAGGCATGCAAATGGTATAGATGTATACAAGTGGACAAAACAAACACACATATTAAAATAAAACCTAATTATATATGTATTATTTTAAAACATATGTCCATACAATCAAAAAGAAAACAGACACAGAATGGATAACTTCTTAAAATATGAGCATGTATCTTTAATGACTCAAATAGAGAAATAGAACTTAATTGTCATGCTAGAAGCCTTCCTAGATTACAGCCAACATCCCTACAACTATGACCAGAGTATAAGTATTTTCTTGGCTTATAGCATTCTGGATTAGTTTTTACCATCTTAAAATAGATTTACAAAAATATAATTTCTACATTGTGTAATTAAACTATTTTATTTTCAAAACACAAAAGTACCTTTTTATAATAAACTTATAAATGAAAGCATCATACAACTAGATTGACACAGCCACCCAAAGAAACAGTTGCCTATGTTCAAAATTTATATATCTCAATGAATGTCTATACAGTTAAAATTGTAGTTCTCAAGCCATGGAGCTTAACTTAGTTTCTTACACTTTCACCATAAAAAATACTTTTATGAACTTACCCACCACCATAAAACAACAGAAAATATGTTGGGGTTGGTCTTGTGTGTTGTTTACTCGGATGTTGTGCACCCTACCCTATGATCAGGTTGCACTCTAACATAGGCATGGCACTGACCACTGTGCTCTAAGGAATGCTCCCCAATAATCTTTGATTGATAAATAATATGCCAGAGACTGTAACTGGGCAGGAGAGATAAATTGTGGAACTTGGGGTAGAGTGAAAGGATCTCAGATAGGGAGAAAGGAGAAGGAGAAGGGAAGAAAGAGGAGGCCATGAGGCATGATGAACCATGAGGGCAGACTACATGGATATGACCAAGAAAAACTCTTCCTAAAGACACACATGGAACACAACAAGACTCAGATGGTAAGCGGTGGGGCATTTATCTGGTTATTAATAGCCTAATTGAGTTATAATAGCTGAGAACCTGCTCAGAATAGTGCCAGCAGCTTGTTAATAAGGTCTGATGTCTCTGAATTGTTCACTCAGGGGCAAAAAGGATAGAGTTAAACAGAAACCCCCATAAAATTACTACTATAAAAACGACATATCTGAAAATAGAGAAGTAGTTATCTTTTCATCTGGTTCAACAAATTGGGTATCATTTAATTTGATTTTGCCTTGCCTTTTCATTTGATATTTTTTATTCTTCTTCCTTCTGTTATACCTACATGTACATCTGTTTAAATATATACATCTATACACTAGAGGCTAATACCTGAAGAAGAAGGAGAACATGATGAGTTATGTTTTTTTTTTTCTTTTTGATTTTGGATGAACTCACCTAATAGTATATATTCTAAGTCAATTTATTATCCTATCAAGTTTATGGTTTCACTCTTTGATTCTTTTAATTATTGTTATCTTAGTTAATGTCTTATTGCTGCGAAAAGACACCCTGACCACAGTAACTCTTATAATGGAAAATATTTAACTAGGCCTTGCTTATGTTTCAGAGGTTTAGTACATTATTGTCATGCTGGAAAGCACGGCAGCAGGCATGGCATCCGACACGATACTCTAGAGGGAGCTGAGAATTCTACATATGGATCAGCAGGAGGCAGAAAAAAGGAGACACTGGGCTTGGATCATTTGTTTAAGTACTCAAATCCCACCCCAGTGATACGTTACCTCTAACAAGAAAGCCCATCCCAAGTGATATGTAGTCCCTCTAACTATCCCTTCTAACAGTGCTATTCCTTTGTAACCAAGCATTCAAATCTATGAGCTATGGGAACCATTCCATTTTTTTTTTAATTTGGATATCTTATTTATTTAAATTTCAGATGTCATTTTTTTGCTAAATGATTAACAAAAGGAGCTGTCTTTTTTTTAGAACCATTCTATTTTTAACCACCACAATTATAAATAGTTTTAAAATAAACTTGATTATAAAAACCTGAAAATAGAAAATATACAAATTAAAAATGCTCGAAAATGTATGAATCACAATTAACTTCTATGTAGTTAGAAGTGACATTCAGAAGGTGTGGATCTTCACATTGTGTCATGCGCTCTCCCTATTGAATACATATCAGTTACTCATCATCCAAAACGACAAGTCATTAACAGAATTAGGAATAAAATCAAGTAGCAATGTAACCTCTTTTCAATTCTCATAAGATGATATTTAGATGAATGTAGTTTTAATATTCATTTTTTTGTCTGATGACTCAGAAAGTTGAACACTTTTAAAAATAGTTATTAACAATGTATTACTTTTCTTGAATACTGCCTATTTAATTTATTAGCTCAGTGTTGAATGGCAAAGTTATTCCTTTGTTATTTAACTTCAGTTCTTTACAAATTCTGGATATTAGCTCTTGTCTTAAGCGTGGCTGATAAAGATTATCTACAGTTCTACAGACAGCCAGTTGACAGTCTCCTTTGCTATGCAGAAATTTTTATAGTTCCTGTACTACTAAATTTCTGTAAAAAAGCTCTTGTCTTCTGAATTGGTCTTGTCTATGTTGAAGATTATTAGCTATGTTTTCATCAAGAAATGTCAACATTTCAGGCATTAAATTAAAGTACTTCATCAATTTCAAATTGATTTTGTACTAGTTGAAAATGTTAACCAGATTTTATAATCGTGCACATGAATATCCAATTTTGTCAGCATCATATATTGAATAGACTATTATTTTCCAGTGTATGCTTTTGCCTCCTTTGTCAAGTATTACGGGTAAAGCTTTTAGATATGTTTCCTCATTCTTGATTCCGTTCCATTGGTCTATCTGGCTGTTTTCTCCACACCATCTTATCTTTATCACTGTATCTGGGTAGTATAATCTGAGTTTGTTTATTGTGATACCATCAGCTTTGTTCTTGATTCTTAGAATTGCTTTAGCTATTCATGGTCTTTTGTGGTTTTGTATGGCTTCTTGAATATATTTTAGTTCTGTGAAATGTCACATGAAATTTTTATAGTTATTTCACTAAAAATAATTTTAGTATTATAGCTATTTTATAATATAACCAGTCAATTCAGTAGCTTATCTGTACTTCCATTATCTTGCCTAAAAAATATTCCATTCCAAATTGTCTGTTGTCCTGTCTTAAATATAATTAATTGTCTTTATTCAAGTTAATTCTATACACAGCAAGATGTTCAAGGTGATTATTTCTAGGTAATGAACTTGAGTCTGGTTTGATGTCTCAGATATGGTTATCTGTATTTTAGGACTTTTATAACTTTCTATAAGTAAATAAATAAACTCAAGGGGGAAAAGTTTAAATAATTGACAAATCCTTAGCCAGTTTAATAAAAAAGTAAAAGAAATACTCACATATTAATCAGTTAGAAATCAAAAATATGTTTTACAGTAGGTTGCAATGACATACAGAAAATCATTAAAGAATACTTCAAAAACTTAAATAACTGGAAAACCTAGGAAAAAATAGAATTTCTAAATTCACAACATTTACCAAAATTTAAGTCATACAATATAAATAACTTCAGTCCTCCCCAAGACTCTTCCATTTGGGGTCCCCAGGCTGAGTCCGATGGCTGGCTGTGTGTATCTGCTTTTATTTTGGTCAGATGCTGGCAGAGCCTCTCAGGTGTGTTGAATCCTCAGGCAGGGCAGTCTCTGGATAGCCTTTCCTCTGCTCCATTCTTTGTCTCTGCATTTCTTTTAGATAGGAACAATTCTGGGTTAAAATTTTGGAGATGAGTAGGTTGTCCAATTGCAGTCTCATGGGAAGAATAACAATGTCGACTAACCTGACCACCCAGAGGTCCCAGGACTGGTATAACAACTGAAGCATACATATGGAGGGACCCATGGACCCAGTTGCATGTGTAGCAGAGGATGCCTTGTCTGGCATCAATAGGAGGAGATGCCCTTGGTCTTATGGAGGCTTGATGCCTGGGTGTGGGGGGACACTAGAGTGGTGAGCCTGGAGTAGAGGTGAGGGTTGTGGGGGAGCACTCTCATGGAGACAAGGAGACAGGGAATTGGATGCAGGTGTACAGAGGGGGTCTTGGAAACGGGACAACATCTGAAATATAAATGAATAGAATCACCAATAAAAAATAAATTTAAAAATTTTAAAATAAAAATGGCTTTATAGCTCAAAAAAGATATAAGTAACTTAAATATGTCTATTCCCAGTAACAAGATGGAAACAGTAGTCACAAGTATTTTTCAAACAAAAGCTGTGAAGTTGAAGAATCCATTCCTGAATTTTCTAAAACTTCCATGGAAGATGTCATAGCAATTCTTTGTGTGCAGTTGCACACACACACACACACACACACACCACAAGAAGTTGCTCAGGTGCTACCTTATTCCCATTGGCTTGTGTTCTTGGTAGCAGAAGGTATTCTTCATGGTGCTAAAGGAGAGATATAAACACCAGCTCTACTATAAATCCTTCAATTTACAATGTGTCCTGTATGTTAAATATGCTAGTACAATGGTAGAACAGAGCCTGTAGGGGTAAACAACCAGTATCTGATTGTACTTAAGGCCCATTCCATGAATGAAACTCATAATTCTTACTGCTAAGCTGACAAAGAACGTGAGGCTGGATAGCTCAAGAACCTAGTGGAAAACCAAATACTACTGTCCTACTACAGAAACATAGCAATAAAGTGGCTTCAATGATTAGATATTTGCTGTCTACTCCTGGTAGACTATACTCTATGCTAAGACAGTGAAATAAGTGGATATATAACTGCAGAAGGTAGGTATAGTATATTGTTTACTGTTTGCTGGATTTTTTTTTTAGCATCCTTTCCTTCCTAGCAACTTTTCTTCAAAGTTACTTGGAATTATAGAAAGGCAAAGAATCATAATTTAAACTTTGTTTCAACCTCCCCCATGTCTGTTAGTTCAGAGAAAAGGAGAATAACAAAGATGTACAATTGTAAAGATGAAGAAGAAATGTGGCCAACATAAAAAATATATTACAGCTCTTGATAGATCAACTTCAGTACCTGTGATTGTCTTTATAACAACATTTACTTTTATAAGATTTTATATTCATGAATTTAGAAACATTATTCAGATAAAATACCTACAGACCTCATTATACTACTAAAGAAACTGAAGAAACGAGGATAACCTTTTTAGCTTATTATTACAAATAAATTTAATTTTCCTAACTGTGACATTATTTCTGTCTAACTAGTTATCAGTGTGGGTTAAAGACTTAACTCTTCCTTGCCAACATTTGGAAGGGATCACAGGCAGACCCCAGTGAATTAGCACAAGTGGAAGCACCTGGTTCAGAGCAGCCCACCTGCATGACTAGGTTCACTTGCATACTAGGCTCTAGTATGCTGACTGGGTCTTCAAACACCTTCTTAGCACTTGCTCACCACCATTTGCTGTAACATTTTTCATTAACTCAAGTTCCTTGAAATTATAATTTAATTTGCTTTTCATCAAGTGAAACTAAACCTTGGATTTAGCTTTGTTCTTTGTATGGTTGCTATGTATGAAAGTGACTGCTACCTTTATTTCTCTGAAGTATACTCATGAGCCTATAAACCTCTCATATTTATGAGTCTGGGTTGAGCAGAACATAATTTAGACAAGAGGAAAAGGAAGAGCCTATGCATAACTCACTCACTGTATTTTCCATAAGGATCATTTTCTTTTTTTAAAAAGCCAATATCAATTTGGAGAAGCAACATATTAGCACCATTACCAGGGAGTCTGCCTTTGTGTAGTACATTAGAAAATCCAATTAGTTTTTTTTTCCTGTTACTTTCCATGAGAATATAAAGATTCTGAATATTTGAATATAATTAGATTTTCTTACTTATCATAAATTTTGATTTTTTTTTTTGGTGCTGCTGAGAAGAGAGAGAGAGAGAGAGAGAGAGAGAGAGAGAGAGAGAGAGAGAGAGAGAGAAACTTGAAGCTCAATCAGTATAAAACCAAAAGATTAAAGAACCCACAATGCAGCTTTTCAGTGACCTATGTAGAACAGAGGCCAGGCTAATTTCATACAGTGTCTTTGACGACAGAAAATTTTATCCTGACATCACTCAGGGGAATATAAGTTTAATTGTTGAAGGAGATAATCTTGATTTAAACTGTTGAGATTTCTTTCTGGAGAATTCCTATCTGGATAGAGCAGGATCAGGCAAAGTGTATCCTTTGGTCCCAATGACATCCAGCACTAGTCTTTATGAGGTTTTATTGAATCACATTCCTCTTATTAATTAACATTATTGGGAGATGTTTTGCTGTTGGGAGCCGACTCCAAGCAGAAATTGGCTATCATCTTTGCAGCCATCTTGAGCCATATACCCTGCCTGACAAAAGACTTGTTTTTCAACAGCCCACAACAGCTGAGCACACTCGGATAAACATCTTGTTTTTCTCACATACCTTGTTTTGTTGATTAGTGCCCCCAGCTGGTAAAGCGTCTTCAGCTGTGTCCCCCTACTTGTGCCTATAAATACCTAGGATTTCCTTTCAATAAGGGGGACTTGATCTGACTCTCTGTCTTGTCTCCATTCTTAGCGTCTCTTGCCTCTCCATCCCCACTCTCTCTCTTGCTAGAGCCCATTGACTGACCCGCAGGGACCAGAGCACAAGACTCCCACAGGCTGGGTCATTTTCCTCTACAACAGAAAAGTTGAACAGGTGCAATAGACCACAAAGCCTGGGATACTTACGGTCTAGCCTTTCACTGACCACCCCTGTTAGGAATGCAGGTCATGGGTTTTTATCAATTTGTTTTTGAAAAAAAGAATGTTTAGTATCTTAATAAACTCTTTAGTGTGCAGTTTTTCCAAATAATTTTGGGATAGCTGATGATTCCAGTTGTCTCTTATAAAACATAAGGGCTCACCAATGACCCATGTAAGATGAAGGGAAGTGGTCCTAGACGTTATTATTTCTGTGCTTGAGAAAGCATGAATGAGCTACCAGTATACTAACTTAGACTGAGAGCTGAAGTCATTCTAAGAAACCTTATATATTATTGGTTCTGTAAATTAAGTCTCTAGCTATATTTTTTCCTGTATTGAGCAGAGGGAGTGGATGCTGTATTGCAGGGTAGGAACAGGAGAGTCTGCTAAAAACCTTGAGATGCTTTACATTTTTTTTTTGAGAAAATGATTAAATTAGATTTGGTTACTGACAATATTATTATGTATGTTTTGGTCTTTGTTTTTTTCCATTTTACAAATAGAAAGAATGGTACTGGTAAAGAATAGACCTCAGAATATTTAATAAAATAAAATGTGCTCAGCATATTGAATAGGATGGAGGAAACCTTTGCCAGGCTCAGTCATAGCTCTGAGAAACACTAGGTTGAAAAGAAACAAAAAAGGGGGGTGGGGAGAATGGTTAGCATTTAAATTCAGAATCGAGAATTTAGACATGTAAAGGTATGTGAGGAGGTCAAAACTCAGATTTGAATGAAAAAGCCAGAGTGGACTGACAGGAAGGACATTTTAACTATTGTAAAACCTTAAAGGAAGACATTTATGACAACTCTATTTCCATTACATAACTTCTTTAAAGTATTGTAATTTGCTCTAACATGGCCTACAAATAATAGATGGTAAAGGAATTCATTTCTATTTTATGGCTTACCATAGACTTGAATCTGATGCCACTGAGGAGAGAGAAAGCAGGTATATAGCTAAAGAAGACAGCAATGACTTCATTGTCTACCGTAAGTCACCGAACTTAAACTGCAGAAATGATCATAGTTGTTTAAAAGAGTCCCATAACCACTAGATGTAGACCAAGAGTCCCATGATTCATTTCATTGATAACTACTTATTAAATTAAAGTGGTTACCAAATGCCCTGTAGATAAACAATAAAATTGTTAATAATGAAGTAAGAACAATGGTAGAGCATGATTTTAATCCCAACACTCAAGAAGAAGAGGAGGGTAGATCTCAGTAAGTTCCAAGCTATCCTTGACTATATATTGAAAACTGTCATTTAAAATGAGTATAATAAATATACTTTGTACTCTATAGTTCTAATTATAGGAGGAAAGTCTTCAGACCACAAATTCTTCAACAGTATCATTTTTATTACTCGAGACTGCTATGGTAACTAGGCTTGGATGATTTGTACTAAAGAAAGCCTCTTTTTATATACTAAAATTCTTCTGAAATACGGTCGAATTTTATTTTCCCTAAGGGCATTAAACTTTAGCCTTTTCCCTTACATTGTATAGAAATTGCTTGCATATCTAAGGTAATCAAGGGGTTTCAATCTGTGAAATGAATTTGGGAATAGTGTTATGGCTTATGTATAAAATATCTTCTCAAAAAGGCTTGACTATTAAAGGCTTGTTTCCTACTTGGTGGCACTATAAGAAGTGACTAGAATGAGAGAGCTCTGGCATAATCAGTGGGCTAATTGAGTGCTGAATTTATAATTCAATGATATTATTGGGAAGTTGTACAAATGATCAGAAATGTGTCATTGAAGACATGAGTCACTGTGGTATGACTCTGGTGATGCATCTTGCTTCTTTCCTGTTTGTTGCTCTCTGCTTCCCTGGCGTCCTGCAGCAAAAAGGGTCCTATGCCATACCTTACTGACAATAGAACCACTATATTCTCCATTACAACGTGCTGAAGGAACGCAGAGCAGTTGACTTCAGACAGAAATCTCTGAAACTGTGAACCAGTAATTCTTTTTTGCTTTGAAAAATTTTCCTCAGGTATTTGTCATAGCAAAAAACAAACAAAAGGCAGATTAATATAAGGGGTAAAACAAAAGGTCACTTGAAAGAAGGTGTGGCATCCCAGGTGGTTATAGTCTTCAGAAACATGGGAAATTTCCATCTCAAGAACAACCTTAAACAAGTAGATGGAAAGTGATAGATACTGCCTTTTCATTCTTGTTTTCTAGTAGAGAATGCTGGTTGTCTAATGTGATATACTAGGTTGCCTCTCAAGTGTGAATGGGAGAAATGTAGAAAGATTTAGCAAGCCCAGAGGGACATAGCAGTGACACTCTGGATTATGGTACCGCCATACAGTTGATTTTCCTTATTTTCTCTGGTTATACACTTCTGTTTCTTTTAACCACTAGTCTCAGTGGTCCACAGAAATTGAAGTAGTTCCATGTACTTATCAGATGGCCAGAAAATCATTATTGCAGAAACTTCATAGATGCCTAAAAGATAAAAAATGAACTTGAGAGTTAGGTTGGATCAAAAAGACTTCACAATGTACTCTGTCAGGTTAGAACTTTGTTCTAAAGATAACAGAGAACCATCAAGATTTTAAAAGAGTAACATGATTGGACTCCCATTTTAGTAGTCTACTGACTTCTAGGAAGCCCTAAGCAACTTTGTTTACCATTTGCAGAGTTTTCTAGCAGAAGATTTGTACAAATGTTTGTAGGAAATTTGTCCAACACTAAAGAAAAAAATGATATTTGCACATTCATGTATTTGGAGTTAAAATCACTTAAATTTTTTTAAGTGAGGGAAATAAATGGCAAATACAAGATGTAAGAATTTTTTTAAGTGAGCATAGTTGTAGTAGTATTCCTCTGGAATTATTTAGGTGGTTAAAGATAAGAGACTTAGAAGCTTAAGATCACTTTTGGTTACATAGCAAATTTAATGCCATAGTGGGTTATAAGAGAAAATATTTCAAAACTAAGGAGGAAAACAAAGCAGAAAAATTAAAGTTAGGATTTGTCTGATATGTATGTTGTCATTTTGTCCTTTTGACAGTGTCCTTTGCCTTACAGAAGCTTTTTACATCTCAAGAGGTCCCATTTGTAAACTGTTGCTTTTCGAACCTGAGCCATTGGTGTCACATTCAAGAAAATTTCCCCAGTGCCAATATGTTCAAGGCTATTTCCTATTTTTTCTTCTATTAGATTCAATGTATTTCATTTTGTGTTGTGGTCCTTGATCCACTTGCACTTGAGCTTTGAGCAGGGTGATAAATATGGATCAATTTGTATTCTTCTACATGCAGACTTTAATCTTTTTTGATGATGTTTTCTTTTTTCCACTGTATGGTTTTGGCTACTTTATCAAAGATCAGGTATCCACAGGAGCTTTAACTCTATTCCATTGAAAGACCTATCTCTGTATGAATAATGTGAAGGTGAAGGTTTTTTTTTTTTAAATATTGCTCTGTAATACACCCTGAAGTCAGGGATAGTGATTCCCACTAAAGTTTTCTTATTGTTGAAAATTGTTTTTTGCTATCCTGGGTTTTTTGTTCTTCCATGTTATGTTGAGAATTGGTCTTTCCATTCTCGTGAAGAATTATGTTGGAATTTTGATGGGAATTGCATTGAATCTTTTGATAAGATGATCATTTTTGCTATGTTAATCATACCAATCCATGAGCATGGGAGATTATTCCAGATTCTGAGATCTTTGATTTCTTTCTTTCACTTGCTTGGTTAGAGTTATAACAAGATATTTTATATTATTTGTGGCTATTATGAAAGGTATGGTTTCCCGAATTTCTTTCTCAGCTCATTTATCATTTGTACAAAGGAAGACTACTGATTTGTTTGAGTTAATTTTATATCCACCCACTTTGCTGAAGTTATTTATCAGTTATAGAAGTTCTCTGGTAGAATTGTGGGGGTCGATTATGTATGCTATCATATCATCTATAAATAGTGATACCTTGACTTCTTCCTTTCCAATTTGTATCCCCTTTATCTCCTTTTGTTGTCTTATTGCTCTAGCTAGAACTTTGAGTACTATATTGAATAGACAGGGAGAGAGTGGGCTGCCGTGTTTTTGTCCCTGATTTTAGTAGGATTACTTAATGTTTCCTCCACTTAATTTGATGTTGGTTCTTGGTTTGCTGTGAAGTTTTTTTGTTATATTTAGGTATGTTCCATGAGTTTCTGAATTCTCCAGACTTTTAACATGAAGGGTGTTGTATTTTTGTCAAAGGCTTTTTCAGTATCTAATGAGAAGATCATGTGATTTTTTTCCTTTGAGTTTGTTTATATAGTGGATTACATTGATTAATTTTTGTATATTGAGTCATATCTGCAACACTGAGGTGAAGCCTAATAGACTGTGTTGAATGATGGTTTTGATGTGTGTCTTAGTTAGAGTTTTACATCTGTGAACAGACACCATGACCAAGGCTACTCTTATAAGGCCAACATTTAATTGGGGCTGGCATACAGGTTCAGAGGTTCAGTCCATTATCATCAAGACAGGAACATGGCAGCATCCAGGCAGGCATGGTGCAGTAGTAGCTGAGAGTTCTAAATCTTTATCTGAAGACTACTAGCAGAATACCAACTTCCAGGTAGCTAGGTTGAGGATCCTGAAGTCCATGTCCACAGTAACACACCTATTCCAATAAGCCCACATTTACAAATAGTGCCACTCCCTGAGTTGAGCATATACAAACCATAACATTCTATTCCCTGGCCCCCATAGGCATCTTCAAACATGAGTCTATGGGGCCTATACCTAAAGATAGCATAATAATAAAAAATATATTTAGTCAAACTTCCAAAGTTGCCGTAGTCTATAGCAGTCTCAATATTGTTAAAAGTCTAAAGCTCAAGGTCTCATCTGAGATTCATCTCATCATTTAACTATAATTCCCAAAGCAAGGCAGGAAACCAGCTGGGCAAACTCCAAACTCTGCATTTCCTTATCTGATGTCAAAGAAGACTTCAGATATCCAACTCCTTTTTCATCTTTGTTGACTCCAACAAACTTCTTTCTTCTGAGCTCCACTCCCTGTTAGCAGCTTTCCTCAGCAGATATATTATGACTCTGGCATCTTGAAAATCTTGGGGTCTCCAAGGCAACTTCAATGTTATAGCTTCTTGTTTCAATGTCTGAGATCCACACATGATCTTCTAGGATCCTCTAAAAGGCTGGTGTCAATTCTCCAGCTCTGCTTTCTGTAGCACTCAAAACTCATGTTGATCCATTCTACTGCTGCTGTTATTCTTGGTGATTATCCCATGGTACTGGCATCTCCAATATGCTGGAGTCTTCTGCTGCAACTAGGCTTCACCAATAGCCTCTCATAGGCTCTCTTCATAGTCCCAAGACTCAAATCTTTTGCATGACCCCTTCAGTTCTAGACTGTCAACTTCAACTGAGGCTAAACATTCACCAATGGCCTTCAATGGACTTCTACAGTGCTGAGCCTAAGCTGTTCTCCATGATCTCTTCATGCCTTCAAAACCAGTACCACTTGGGTGACTCTTACATATTATCAAGTATAGCTGCAGCATGAGGTACAACTTTGGCTACCTCTGGAAAACAGCTTCTTTGTGCTCTCAGAAAACACATCCCAGAATATTTCACTTCAATGATGCTAGGCTCTTCTTAATCACCACTAACTTCTTAGAACCAGCTAACCAGCATCAGTTGTCCTGGTAGTCTTCTTCTCCTCCAGAGGCAAATGACCACACTTAGCCACCTTATTCTATTATATTATCAGTAGCTTTCTGTTTTCCAATTCCTTGACTGTGTAAGCTTAGCTGTCCTTGAACTTGCTTTAGAGACTGATTTTGAACTCAGAGATCTGCATGCCTGTCTCACGGAATTCAATGTATGGACAACCATACCTAGACTTTTCTTCACCTAGAACTTGCTTTGTCCAAGTCTGGTCTTAAACTCAGAAATCCGCTTGGCTTTATCTACTGGGATTAAAGGTGTGTACCACCATACCTGGATCTAAATTTAGCTAAGTAGGATCTTGCCCCAAATTCTCATTCCCTTAATCTGCTGTCTCCTAGAACACATGATTAGGCTCCATTTCACTTTCTGGTGTCCCTTTAATATTTGAACCATATATTTTATATTTTTCTTTTCCCAGCTTGTTATGATTGCTTAAAATGCTCTTCATAAGACTTTCCCAGAGAATAGAGTCTATGATGGGCATTTCTGAGACTTTCTTTGTCAATGCAATTAGTCTGTGTCTCTTCACCTTAGCCTTAGACAGACTGTTCAGACAAGGGCAAAAAGTAGCCACTTTTTTGACCAAAATATCACAAAAACTATCTCTAAGCTATATATTTAAATTCTCCACAGAAACCTCTTGGGCCAGGTTAACACAACTCAAATCACTCTCAGTAACATCTTCCATATTCCTACTAAGATAGGTCATTAAGCCCCATTTTAAGCATTCCACTGCTTTCCAAATTCAAAGTACCAAAATCTACATTTTTCGAAGCAAAAACATGATCAAGCCTATCAGAGCAATACCCCAGTCCCTGATACCAAATTCTGTCTTAGGGCTTTACTTCTGTGAACAGACATCATGACCAAGGCTACTCTTTTAAGGCCAACATTTAATTGGGACTGGCTTAAATGTTTAGAATTTCATTCCACTATCATCAAGGCAGGAACATGACAGCATCCAGGCAGGCATGGTGCAGTAGAAGTTGAGAGTTCTACGTCTTCAGCTGAAGACTGCTAGGAGAATACTCACTTCCAGACATGTGATAAGGATATGCCTTTTTACGTGACCTAGATATACCATTGTGTGAAGCTCTAAGGGGAAGCCTTGATTGCCTTGTAGACCCCAAAATGCTGGAGACACAGAGTCATTGGTTGTCTAATGAGGAGAGCTATGATCATGGATTGGAACCAGTCCAAGAGAAAGAACTGTGTTACAGTCAATAAAGCTGAAAGAGTTGGAGATCAGAAGTGCTCTTTAACAACAGACATGGAGATGCAGAATTTAGAATTTCTGAAGCTGATTTTCAGATTTGCTTTAGTCCAGTATTTCCTCACTATTCTCCATTTACTTGCTTTTGGAACTGTAATATATATCCTATGCCATTATATGTTTGATGTACATGGTTGCTTTTTCATTTGATTTTACAGAGAATTATAGTTAAGAAATTACATGAATATCAAAAGAGACAGTATAGGAATTTTAATCCAGCAACATGGTTGTTCTGGCTGGAATACAGACATGCCCTGAACACACATCTTGAATCCCAAACAATGTAGGTAAAGTTAGTTTGTAGAAGAAAGTAGCCATGTTTGAAATCAATGTCTAATTGAGTGGAAAACAAAGGGAAGAATCAAAGAAAGACTTGATAGAAAGAGTCAGAGATAGAATACCAGAAACTCTCTGGAGAATACACAGGAAAGGGAGACTATTCAAAAACAGTTCAGGAACAGAGAAGGCAGTAAGTTGAGTTCAGTTAGTGCAGTTTGGAGGAGCTCAGTTAAGACCTGAGAGGTAGTTTATAGTCAGTTCCAGTGAGGATCCAGAAGATTAGAACAAATTGCCAGAGTTAGTTTGAGGATGAGCAAAGCATTTCACTGAGCAATTCACTGAAAGAAGCCACAATGAATCAGTCAGCTTGGAGAGGAGTTTGCCTCCAATCATCTGATTCAATTCAAAGAGTTTAGAATGAATTAGAAAGGGTGAGCTTATTCAGCTGTAAGCCTCCCAGATGACATTAACATCAGGTGAATAAAAGTTGCTTTTACAGAGACTTTGACTTTTTGACTTTTAAACATGTTTGAGTGTGTTATAGACTAGGGAACATTTGAAGTTGAACTGAATGCACTTCTGCATTATAATATGGCTATAAGTCTATGAGGGCCAGGGAGCAGAAAGTGATCCTTTGAATAGGATTGGCCCCCACAGACTCATGTATTTGAGTACTTGGTCTAGAAGGGAGGCGCAGTTGGAAGGTATGCCCTTGTTGGAGTAGGCATGGTATTGTTGAAGAGAGTGTGTGGCTAGTTTTGAGGTCTCATAAGCTCAGTCCAGTTCTCTGCCTGCTCTCTGTGGATCCAGATGTAGAAACTTTCAGCTCCTAACCCAGCACAATGTTTTCCTGCATGCTGCCATGTTTCCTACCATAATCATAATGGAATAAACCTCTAGAACTGTACAACAACTCCAGTTAAATAGTTTCATTTATAAGAGTTACTGTGGTCATGGCGTCTCTTCAAAGCAACAAAACTGTAAATAAGACAGTGGTGGTAGAGACAGGCGCCTGAACACTAGTCAGGCCCTGAATAGGGAACCTGGGCTAGATCTAAAGTATGAGAAAATGTGGACAGACAAATAAACTTATAAATAAATAAACTTATAAATAAACAGATAAACTTATCAGGTTAGACCCTAGGGAAGAATGTAATATTGACTTCCAAAGATTATTCTCATAGATAAATTACATGTTAGATGTGGTGTACTTAAGACAATGAATTTAGATTATAAGGCTGAAAAAATAATCTTTACATACTTGATAAATAATTAGAATGAAATACTGAAGGTAATAAGATAAGGTAACAAAGAGGAATAATCAAAACTCTGTGATGAAATTAATTTTGTTCTAAAGATTTTTTCTCTCTTTCATGTATTTTGAGGTAAAGGACTTTGAAAAGCATTATTCGAGGTACAATCCTTATATTCCAAGACAATATCAGTAAATATATATATACTATATATATAGTATATATATATATACACTATATAAAAATTTAAAGCCATTTTTCATTATATGTGTGTTTAGCAATTTGCCTACATTTCCTTTTATTGAGAACAGAATATATATATATATATATATATATATATATATATATATAATATATGTAATACATAATTTGGATGTATCAGGTAGAATCACCTGGCTAGGCCCTAGATAAAATCTTCCATTATTCACATATCTTTACTTTGTTTCCTGCTTTCTAAAATGACTGCCTAAGAAAATGACATGCTATTGTCTTTTTTGAGACCATAATTTTATGGAAAATCTTTCTGGGCTAGTCAATCATATAAACTATAGCATTAAAGTCTTTCTGTGGTGTACCTCTGGGAGAACTTTTAAGGACATTTTTGAGAGTCTGACCTGGTAGCAAGAGATACAGGTAACTACATGACATTGGACAAATGTAAGTTGAGTGATAGACTGAAAACTATGGGCTGTCAATGATTCAACAAAGAAAAGGAGGAAGAATTGAGAAACTTGAAGCATCTATTTTTTATTATTCCATTTCATTATTATATTATTATTATAGGAGTTTTAAATTTTTAAAAATTTAAAGCCATTTTTCATTATATGTGTGTTTAACAATCTGCCTACATTTCCTTTTATTGAGAACAGATTTATTTTTCACACTTTACTAAATAATTAGGGTTTCCACCCTTCCAAATCTGCAGAATCACAGATGTTAGGCATTGAGTAAGGAACAAGAGGATGGATAGATGTTTCTAGAAAGAGGAAATAGACCTATTCATAATAGGTCATTATGAATGGATGAGGGTGGAGTAGCTAGAACTGGAGTATCACGCCAAGAAATAAAAGGAAGAGGGGAATGAAGCAGGGAATGTGAAAAGAGATAGCAAAAATTAAGGGTCATTTTAGTGGTATTGTGGACATCTAATACAGTAAAAGCTTCCTAAAATACATACATATAGAAACATGATTTATATGAAATTGTCAAATGACAGTGGAGATAGCACTCCAGCTGGACATCTTATTTGGGCAACACAGTATAGCTGACCCTGGTGGTGACAATGTAGGTGAGCCAGCCCCAAGGACATGAGATTAGGGGAGCTGACACTGCCCGTTGCCACGTTCAGCATTGACTGACGTAGCCTGGGCAGTGCTGGAGAGATTACCCTCATGATAAAAACACAAGTGAGCTGGCAGGCTGAATAACTCAGCTTCTTCCCAGGGCTAGATCTAGGGCTTTAAGTTGGCCCACCCCAACATCTACCTCATCTATGATCTGCTGGAACATGTGTAAAGGCCAGTCCTGTAGATCCAAAGCCGCAGGTTTTCCATGACACAGGTCAACAACAGAGTATCTGATAGGAGTCCTTGTTAGGACTTCTTGTAATGATTCACTATAAATAGTGTAGCAGAAGCCAGAGTCCTCAAAACAGACCAATTATTCATTGAAATGAACACTTGTAAGAAAAGATGTGTAGATAAAAGTGTATGCTGTGTAACACACTATGACATAGTTCAGCTTCCGCAACAATATTTTTGTTTTAATTCTTATTCTATTCTATTCTATTCTATTCTATTCTATTCTATTCTATTCTATTCTATTCTATTCTATTCTATTCTATTCTATTCTATTCTATTCTATTCTATTCTATTCTATTCTATTCTATT
>NW_021620842.1:2318836-2389257 GCF_004785775.1 Grammomys surdaster
TTCTATTCTATTCTATTCTATTCTATTCTATTCTATTCTATTCTATTTATTCTAGTCTAGTCTAGTCTAGTCTAGTCTAGTCTAGTCTAGTCTAGTCTAGTCTAGTCTATTCTAGTCTATTCTAGTCTATTCTAGTCTATTCTAGTCTATTCTAGTCTATTCTAGTCTATTCTAGTCTATTCTAGTCTATTCTAGTCTATTCCATTCTATTCTGTTTTATTTGGGGTAATATTGCAAGGGCTAGGGGTGGATAGCAAAGAACAGGGAGTGGGATTAGTATGCTTGGTGTGAAATTCACAATGAATCAATAAAAAGTTATTTTTAAAGTTATAATTTACTAATACCCCAAGTGGATACATTCATGCTGAGACCCCAGCAGCCCAGAGTGCATACCACCATGACCTGGCATGTCTCCAGCTTCTTCAGCTGTTCACCAGAACCCTCCCTCTTGACTTTTCTCACTAGAGCAAAACAGCCTTCCAGAAGGGGTAGCAAGGTCTTCTATTAATTGCAGTGGTAATAATGTTTTCTATTTTATTACAGTCTCTTGAGGGGGACTGATTTGAATAACCCTAACACTTAATTAAGTATGTCACCTTCCCAGTGCCTTGAAGAGGGATAGCATTTCTTTCCTTGCCAGGCAGATCTCCAACAGTTACCTCCCACATTTTTCTGCTACAATCCTTTTTATTATTTTAATGACAAATAATTGGACAGGTTGTGAATTATGAGGGTAGGAGCCAGAAGACTGTTACAAGGGGGATGGCTGTACATTGCAAGACACTTTTAGTGTTCTCTAAATCAGAGAGACAAGTAGAGTAATGATCATCTTGCTGTAATGAGACACAATTAAGAATCATTGCTGCAAATGACAGAGCAGTTCATTGAACAGTAACCCACTTTCTCATGTTCTCCCTCCCCTTTTCTTCTAGAGGAGATCAATAGCAACTTAATTGTAGCATCTTCATTTGCTAAACTATCATTAAGACAGTGTCAGCTCATCCAATAAAAATTACACATATTCAAGGTTTATTACTTAATCATGAAACCCGGCTTTATCTTAAAATTTTGACTGCCATATATTCTTCTAAGGGAGAAAAAAATAGATTCTCAGTGATAGAAAGGTTTTAAGGGAGCTCTGTTTATAATTCTTCCTTGAATATAAAGTTTACATAATTTTAATAGATTTCCAAGAGTACCCAATTTTTTAGCATTTCTCAGCTTGGAGTGGGTTGAGGCCATATCCATCACTTTTTGTAACAGTCTGCCCTGTGACATTCATTTCTAATCCCATATTTTAGGTAGGGCTAACTATGTTTGTAACAAAATCTCTTCTCCTGCTATACAGTAAAGTGCACTTTAACACACACACACACATTTTTCTTTGCCGTTAATAGGATTCAAAATTAAAATACCAAACTATGTATTTCACAGGTTAGTGACATGGCTTTTTGTTAAACAAACAAACAAACAAACAAACAAACAAACAAACACAGATCCCAGATCATGTAGGAAAGAACCAGTGTTCTCTTTAAGCATCTACCCAGTGACCCCTCTCTGTTAAAAAAAAAAAAAAAGCTGTTCTTTCTGTTCTTTCTCAGGAAACATTTATTTTATCTGTTAAAAATGGCTGTTTTTCTCATATAATATATCCTGATTAAGGTTTCCCTTTTCTCTACTCCTCTCAGTTCCTCCCATCTCCCCTTCCATGTGGATCCACATTCTTTTCAACTTAGAAAACAACCAGGCTACTAAGAGATAATAGTAATATAATACAATATAATATCATACAGTATAGTATAATATGATATAATAAATATAACAATATAAAAGAATAGGAAAAAAATAAATGAATAGAAGGAAAAACAAGAAACAAATGTAAACACACAGCACCATTATTTCATACAATGAATAATCCCATAAAATACTAAACTGGGAACAATAATATATACAAAATATATTTATATAATATATATAATTATATATATATAATTTAACAAAGAATAATAATAAAAAAAACCCTAAATACTCAGTCAAAGAAATTACTAAGTCTAAAGAAATATCCAGGCAAGAAATATCAAGGAAATCTTGGACATTTTGAAAAGACAAATTCTGTGAATTATAGAAACAGAGAAGAAACTCAGGTCAAAGGCACAGAAAATATTTTCACCAAAGTCATAGAAGATAATTTCTCTAGCCTAAAGAGGCAGATGCCTGTCATGCTACATCAAGTGTAGAGTAGACTGGAAAAGAAATTCCCTATGACAGAAAACAATTGATATACTAAACATAGAGAAAAAAGAAGGAATATGAAAAGCTGCAAGAGGAAAAGACCAACTGACATTTAAAGGCAAACTTATTAGAATAATACCTGACTTCTCAATGAAGATTCAAAATACCAGAATGGCCTGGATTTATGTTTTATAAAGTATAAGATACCACAGCTGACATCCAAGACTACTCTATTCAGTAAAACTTTTAATCACAAAAGAAAGGGAAAAAGGCATTCCATAATAAAAATAAATTTAAGCAGTATCTATCTGCATACTCAGACCTACAGAATGTGCTAGAATGAAAATCTCAACCTAAAAGAGGTCAACATAGTCAAAAAAATGTTACAATAATAAATAACCCCCATACCAGCAAATCAAAAGAGGGAAAAGCAAACAGGCATGCGTGTGCGTGACATACACACACACACACACACACACACACACATACCACCACCACCACCACCACCATCACCACCATCACTACCATCACTACTACCTCCTACTCCACTATCACCAGAACCACCACCAACAGCAACAATAGCAGCATCAGCAACAACAACAAGAAAATGATAATAGAATTATCAAACACAGCTAGCTGACAACTCAACATCAATGGATTTAGTTCCTCCAATACAAAGATGGATTCTTTTTTTTTTTCCTGCATCCAAGGAAAACACCTTAACTTCACCTAGGGGTAAAAAGATGGAAGATGATATTGTAAGCAAATTGACCTAAGAAGAAAGATGCTGTAGCCATTTTAAAATCTGACAAAAATACAATTCAAATAAAAATGTCAAAAGAGATAGATTTAAAACACTACATATTTCAAAGGAAAAACACATCAAGACTACATTGCTGTTTTTAACATATATGCAACAAATACAAAGGCAGCAATATTTATAATAGAAACACTACTGCAGTCTAAATCATCTACCAACCTCATACTCTGAGGGATGTTTCTGACTTTAATACCCCTTCACCCATAGATAGGTCATTCAGACAAAGAAATGCTGAATCTATCTAATGTAATGGACTGAATAGATCTAACAGATGTTTGTAGAACATTTCACCCAAACACAAAATAATATAACTTCTTTTTAGAACCTCATGGAATTTTCTTCAAAATTGACCACATATCTGTACATAAAGAAAGTCTTAACAGATACAAGAAAATTGAAATAATACCCTGCATCCTATCAGATCACCATAGAACAATAGAAAGCTGATAAACACATGGAACCTGAGCAACTAATTGATGAATGAAATGTAGATCAAGACAGAGATTTTAAGAAAAAATTTAGAGTTATTTTAAGTGAGAAAATTACGATACTACTTACACAAACTTATGGAACACAATGAAGCCAATTTTAAGAGGCAAGCAAGTACATAGTACTAAGTGCATACATAAACAAAACAAAAACTGTGGAGATCTCATACTAGCAACTTATCAACAGACCCAGAAGCTCCAGAGTAAACAAAGTGAAATCCAACCCAAGAGTTAATGACAAGAAATAAGTACTCTCAAGATTGGGATAAATATACTAGTGGGGTATTCCACATAAATGCACTAATGGGGTCAAAAGTGGGGAAGGGACACATCAGGTAGTCTTTCACAACATCTTGGGATAAGACTGGGTGGATTAGATTTGGAGGCGAGGAGGGAAGAAGAAAAGTTCTGCGGTTAGCCTCTTGCTTCTCTGCCTGGCATAGCTTTCAGCTTACCAGGAAATGACCTTGAGTTGGGGCCTGAGGTAAAGGGAACCAGACAATTTTCAAACATAATAAAAAAATGAAATATATAAATAGGTAAGCTACTATAATACCAATATGCCTATAATTTTACAAGTCTCTAACATCGTTTTGAATGCTTGATTTTTTTATATATAATTATGAGTTTTATGTTTGGTAAGAATTAATGTAATATATAATGCTGGATCTTATGTATATGTAATGCCTTTTATTTCCTCCAACAAGTCACTAAGAATAATTTAAATTCTTAAGATATTTAGTCTTTGTTTGAACAAGGTTAAACATTTCTTCTTTCACTTATAGTGTATCAGAAATTTAAAAAAAAAAAACATGGACTGGAGAAACTAGTTCGTTGGTAAAGAACACCCAATCCAGCCCAGAGGAGACATGTGACCTGATGGTTCCACTGACCACGAAGAGTGGACAGATGTAAGTGACAAATATGATTGATTGATGTTTGTGGATGTTTGTTTGTTATATTATTTGCTTTCTTTTTTTTTGCAACCAGTCAGTTATACAATTGGTCAATAACATACTGTAATTATAAGGTATATAATTTGATAAGATTTGATTTATGCATATATGCATGATACATTGTTGGGTTCCAGCCTAGACACAGGATTGGAGTTCTCAACTGGAAACATATATCTGGAAGGCGCATAATAAATATACACAGACTACTTTTTTGGGGTACAAACTGACAGCCAATTTTTTAAGGCTTAATATGCTGTCCCCAGCAATACATGCTATCATGGTATACAGAATGATGTCCATAAAAGTTAATAACCCTTACAAGTTGCATCTTTATAGTCTCTTTCCTCCTTATTAAGCCCTCACCTACTCACAGAGCTGCTACTGTTCATTTTTCTGTTCTTTTAGATATTATTTTCTGCCTCTGTTTCTTTTACTTAGCATCATTGTTGCAGTTTATCCATGTTGTACTGTTACTCAATAAGTTAAAGTGTTTCATTTACTGAACAGTATTCCATGTGTTAGCGTTATTGAACAATCTGTATATGGTTACCTATTAGTGGACATCTGAGTATTTTGAGTTTTGAGTTTTACAAACAGCTTTTATAGATATTTATTTTTTCAAATGAATATATTTAATTTCTTTTTAATAAATTCATAAAGGTAGATGGCAGAATTTTATGCTAAATGATGATGATTATGACAATGATGATAAAAGAAACCCTGTTAAATTTTCTGTTCAGTATCCATACAGTTGACTTTGACACAAGCCTGCCTCCTTCCTTCCTTCCTTCCTTCCTTCCTTCCTTCCTTCCTTCCTTCCTTCCCTCCTTCCTTCCTTCCTTCCTTCCTTTCCTTCTTTCTTTCTTTCTTCCTTTCCTTCTTTCTTTCTTTCTTTCTTTCTTTCTTTCTTTCTTTCTTTCCTTCTTTCTTTCCTTCTTTCTTTCCTTCTTTCCTTCCTTCCTTCCTTTGTCACTGAAGTGTGTTTCCTGAATGCAGCAAAATGCTGGATCTTGTTTATGTATCCAGTCTGTTAGCCTATGTCTTTTTATTGGATAATTGAGTCCATTGATGTTAAAAGATATTAAGGATGAATGATCGTTGCTCCCTGTTATTTTTATTGTTAGGGGTGGAATTATGTTTGTGTGACTATTTTCTTTTAGGTTTGTTTAAATAAGATTACTTAATTGCTTTTTCTAGGGTGTAGTTTCCCTCCTTATGTTGAAATTTTGCTTCTATTATTCTCCACAGAGCTGGATTTGTGGAAAGTCACTATTTAAATTTGATTTTGTCATGGAATATCTTGGTTTCTCCATCTATGGTAATTGAGAGTTTTGTTGGGTATAGACCTTTGTTCTCTTAGGGTCTGTATATTTGCCCACTATTTTCTAGATTTTAGAGTCTCTGTTGAGAAGTCTGCAGTAATTTTGATAGGTCTGCCTTTATATGTTATTTGACCTTTTCCTCTTACTACTTTTAATTGTTCAGTGCATTTGGTATTCTAATTATTATGTGTCTGGAGGAATTTCTTATCTGGTCAAATCTATTTGATGTTCTGTAGGTTTCTTGTACGTTTATGGATATCTCTTTCTTTACGTTAGGGAAAATTTTCTTCTATAATTTTGTTGAAGATGTTTATTGGCCCTTTGTGTTAGGAATCATTCCTTGTATACCTATTATTCTTAGGTTTGATCTTTTCATTGTGTCCTGGATTTCCTGGCTGTGTTGAGTTAGGAGCTTTTTGCATTTTGCATTTTCTTTGACTGTTGTGTCAATGTTTTTTTTTGGTATCTTCCACATCTGTGATTCTCTGTTCTATCTCTTGTATTCTGCTGGTGATGCTTCTGATCTCTTTCCTAGGTTTTCTATCTCCAGGGTTGTCTCTCTTTGTTATTTCTTTATTGTTTCTATTTCCATTTTTAGATCCTGTATGTTTTTTTTTCAATTCCTTTACCTATTTGTCATTTGTTTTCCTGTATTTTCTTTAAGGTATTTATGTGTTTCATCTTTAAGGACTTCTGTCTGTTTACCTGTGTTTGCCTGTAATTCTTTAAGGGAGTTATTTATGTCTTTCATAAAGTCCTCTATCATCATCATGAGATGTGATTTTAAATCAGAATCTTACTTTTCTGATGTGTTTAAGTATCCAGGGCTTGCAGTGGTGGGAGAACTGAGTTCTGATGATTCCATGTAGCATTGGTTTCTCATGCTTATGTTCTTGCAATTGCCTCTCCATCTGGTTTTCTTTGGTGTTAGCTGGCCTTTCTGTCTTTGACTGGAGCTTGTCCCTCCCATGAGCCTGTGAGCCAGGATGTGTCAGAACTCCTTGTGGGACTCACTGTCTCTGGATGAGTTTGGGATGGGAAGTCTGGAGTACAGGATCTGCTCCTGAGAGCAGATGGGAACTGGAAGATATTTGTGTCTCTGGCTGGGCAGGAGTTCCTGTGTCCCCTGGGCTCCTTGTCCCATGGGCTCTGGGGAGGTCCCAGTTAGGCCAGGTATTGGGTGGTAGTGGTGGACTCAACCTGTGAGACTGTGTGTGTCAGAACTAGTGGGGGTAAAGCTGTCTTTGGGTATGATTGGGGTAGGGTAGCCTGGTGCACAAAGTCTTCTCTTGATTACAGTTTCAAATTTTTCCTTTGTTATAGGTCTGTGTCTTAGTTAGGGTTTTATTGTTGTCAAGAGACAACGTGACAAAGGAAACTCTTATAAATAAAAATCATTTAATTGGGGCTGACTTATAGTTCAGAGGTCCAGTCTGTTATCATTGTGGCAGGAAGTATGGCAGTGTATAGGCACACAAAGTGCTGGAGAAATACCTGAGAGTGTATTTGCAGCACAGGCAGCAAAAAGGGACTGTCTTCTGCAGGTAGAAATGAGGAGGCTCTGATTACACACAGGGCATAAATTGTTTGTCTGTCTCCCTCCCTCCCTCCCTCCCTCCCTCCCTCCCTCCCTCCCTCTCTCTCTCTCTCTCTCTCTCTCTCTCTCTCTCTCTCTATATATATATATATATATATATATATATATATATATATATATATATGAGCTCTCAAAGGCCATATCTACAGTTGCACACTCCCACCCAAAAGGCCATACCTATTCAAAAAGTCCACACCTCTTAATAGTGCCACTTACTATGGGCCAACCATTCAAAGACATGAATCTAATAGGCCCTATACCTAATCTAACCACTACAGTCTGTATGGATACTTGTCTTTTCGTAGCTTAATTTTGGATGTTTGGGGAAATCAAGGAATTCATCTGTTTCTTTCCTTTTTTAGTTTACAAATTAATACAGTACAGTGGTTTAAATAATAATTCCATATTTATTTGTGCTCTATTATAATGGTTTCTTGATCATTTCTCGATTCTGTTAATTTGTTTAATGGCTTTCTTTTTAATGGTTAGTTGCATCAAAGGATTGTTGCTTATCATCTCAAAACATCAGGTCTTAAAATCATTGCACCTTTGTATTATTAGTTTGTTGTTCTGGTGGTGGTGGTTTTTATTTAATTAATTTCTGATGTTTTTGTTTTTATTTATTTATTTTTGTCCTCTACTTGGTTTCAATTTTGTTTGTTCTTGTTTTGAGGTTCTTGAATTGCATCATTAAGTAATTTATTAATGATTTTTTTTATTTTTAATGTAAGTATTTAGCACTATAAAGTTCTTTCTTAGAATTGTTTTTAATGCACCACAGAGACTCTTTTGTGTTATGTTTTCATTTTTATTTAGTATTAGAAAATTATGTTTCTTGAGTTCTTCTTGGATCACTCATTATCCAGTAATGAATTGTTTAATCTCCATGTTTATATCCTTACTAGAGTTTTGCTTGTTGTTGATTTGAATTTTTATTGCATATTGGTCACATAGGCTAGATAGTATTATTTTAATATTTCTGTATTTGTTAATGTTTGCCTTGAATACCAGCATGCTATTTTACAGAAGCTTCTATGTACTGCTGAAGAGAATATTATTCTGTAGTATTTGAATGGAGTATTCTGCAGATATCTGCTCCATGAATTTGATGTAAAATGACATTTAATTCCAAAGTTTCCCTACTTGTTTTGGTAGATGGCTTATCTAATAGGGATAAATGATTACTGAAATTACCAAGCACTATTGATTTTGTATTAATCTATATGGCTTTAATTCCATTAGGATAGTTCTTTTTCTTTTTCTTTTTCTTTATTCTTCTCTCATAAAATATATTCCAACCACAGCCTCCCTTCCCTCTCTTCCTACAAGTTCCCCCTTCACTCCCCCTATTCCTCTGCTTTTCCATTTCCCTTTAGAAAAGAGCAAGCCTTGAAGCAATATCAAACAAACATGGCATAACAAGATTCAATAAGACTAGGCAAAAAGCCTTATATCAAGGCTGGATGAAGAAATTCAATAGGAGGCATCTCTACTTCCAGTGTTTAAAGCCTAACAAAAGCCCCAAGCTAAACAACTGCAGGATGTGTGCAGAGGACCTATTGTAGACACTGGTTCCACCATTGTTGCTTGAGTCTCTATGAGCTCTTATGAGCCCTGCTTAGTTGATTGTATGGGCCATGTTCTCCTGCTATCCTTTACCTCTCTGGCTCCTATAATCTCTCCTCTTGCTCTTCTGTGGGGTTCCCTGAGATTATCCTAATGTTTAGCTCTAGTGTATCCCTGTATCTGTTGCAATCAGCTGCCAACGGAACCCTCTTTGATGACAAGTGGGCTAGTCCCAAATCTATGAGTGTAGCAGAATATCATTAAGAATCAATCATTGACTTTTAAAACTTTTGTCAATCATTTTTGGCTCAATCCTTGGTCTCTGAGACACCTAGCTTCCGATTTGTAGCCATCCAGGCAGTGTTGCTGCCCTCAACTGGGCCTTAGGTTAGACCAGCCATTGCTTGGCCACTCCCACAAGCTTTGAGCCACAATTTCCCCAGCACATCTTGCAGGCAGAGTAAGTTGTAGGTAATGTATTTTGTGGCTGGGTTAGTGTTCCAGTCTTTCCAATTGTTTACAGAAGATAGCTGTTTCAAGCCCCATGTCCTCCACTGTTAGGAGTCTTCACTAGGGTGACCCTCAAAATTTCATTTTGAAGTTCCCATTGCAATAAGTTTCCACACTGCCCTGCAAATGCTCCACAATTCCAGTTTTCTCTCTCAGTACTGTCTTTCTCCAACCCTCTTAACCCCTACCATACTCAATTTATTCCTATCCCTATCCATTCCCAGTCTACCTTCCAAATCTATTCTATTTCCCCTTCTCAAGGATATCCATGCATCCAATTCCAACACCCAGACTTCTCTCTATCTTAGTTCTCTTGTTCTATGATTGTAGTATGATTATCCTTTATCAGCTAATAGCCTCTTAGAAGAGAGTATATATCATGATTGTCTTTCTGGGCCTCTATTGCCACACTCAGGATAATTTTTTCTAGTTCCATACATTAGCCTGGAAATTTCATGGTTTTTTTTTTATAATAGCTGAGTAACTTTATGTGTTGTAAATGTATCACATTTCTTTATCCATTCTTCAGTTGAGACCCATCTAAGTTGTTTCTAGTTTCTAACTATTATCAATAAAGCCAAAATGAACATAGTAGAAAAATATTCTTGTAGTAGGATGGGGAATCTATTGTGTATATGTCCTAGAGTGGTAAAGCTAGATTGTGAGATAGATTGATTTTCAATTTTCTGAGGAATCCTCATATTGATTCCCATATGGCTGTACAAGTTTGTACCCCAATCAGCAATGGAGGAGTGTTCTGCTTGCTCCAAATAGTTTCCAGCATGGGCTTTTATTTATGTTATTGATCTCAGCCATTCAGACAGGTGCAAGATGGAATCTCAAAGTAGTTTTTATTCACACGTCTTGACTCCTAAGGCTGTTGAACATTTAAGTGTTTTACAGCAATTTGAGAATTCTTTAATTAGAATATTCTCTGATTAGCTCTGTATCCAATGTATTTATTGGAATATCTGGCTTGTTGGTGTCAAGTTTCTTGAGTTATTTATATATTTAAAATATTGCTCTATATCAGATGTGGAGTTGATGAAGGTCTTTTTCCCATTCTGTTGGCATTTTGTTCTATTTTATCCTATTGTCTATCATTTTTGTCTTATTGGAGTCCTTTGCCTTACAGAATCTTTTCAGTTTTATAAGGTTCTCTTTATTAATTGTTGCTCCCAGTGTCTGCACTATCATTGTTCTATTCGTGAAATTATCTCCTATACCGAAAGTTATTTCATACTTTCCAACCTATCACGTTCAGTGTGTCTGGTTATGTTGAGTTCTTTGATCCATTTGAACTTGAGTTTTCTGCAGTCAGATAGATGTGGATCTATTTGCACATAGACATCAAGTTTGACCAGCACCATTTCTTGAAAATACGTTCTCTTTCCCACTGTGTGTTTTTGGCTTCTTTATCAAAAATCAGGAGTCCATAGATATGTGGATTTATGTCTGGATCTGTGATATCGTTCCATTAACCAATGAGACTGTTTTTATGCCATGCTATTTTTATTAATATAGTTCTTTAGTAGAGCTTGAAATCAGAGATGAGGATACCTCCAAAAGTGCTTTCATTATTCAGGATATTTTTTGTTTTAGTTTGTTTGTTTGTTTTTAGCTATCTTGTTTTTTTTTGTTTTCCATATAAATTGAGTACTTTTATTTTAAGCTATGAAAATAATTGTGTTGGAATTTTGATGGGGATTGCATTGACTCTGTAGATTGCTTTTGATAGGATGATCATTTTTACCCTGCTAATCTTACTGATCCATGAGCATGGGAGATCTTGCCAACTTTTGATATCTTCTCTGATTTCTCTCTTTATACATTTTAAGTTTTTGCTATACAGTCTTTCACTTGCTTTGTTAGAGTTACTTCAAGATATTTTATATTATTTGTGTCTATTGTGAAGAGTTGTGTTCCCCTGATTTCTTTCTCAGTTTGTCATTTGTATATAGGACGGGTACTGGTTTTCTTCTTTCTTTCTTTCTTTCTTTCTTTCTTTCTTTCTTTCTTTCTTTCTTTCTTTCTTTCCTTCCTTCCTTCCTTCCTTCCTTCCTTCCTTCCTTCCTTCTTTCTCTCCTTCCTCCCTTTCTCCCTCTCAACCCTCTCAACCCTCCCTTCCTCCCTTCTTCCCTTCCTCTCTCTCTCCTTCCCTCCTTTCCTCCTTCCCTCCCACCTTTCCTCCCTCCCTTCCTTTCTTCCTTCCTTCCTTCCTTCCTTTCTTTCTTTCTTTCTTTCTTTCTTTCTTTCTTTCTTTCTTTCTTTCTTTCTTTCTTTCATGTCTTTTCTTTTCTTTTCCTTTGTTTCTCTTGTGTTCAGCCACAGACTGAAGGTCATTATTACCTGTAGGAGTTCCCAGGTAGAATTTTGGGGGATGCTTATATATACTATCATATCATGTGCAAATAATGATACCATGACTTCATTTCAATTTGTTGTGCGGGGCGCGCGTGTAGTGGTCTCGCCGGCAAAAAACATACACACACGCACACACACACACACACCAGAATCCTTCCGTAGAAACACGTTTTTTATTCCCATAAACCAAAATGGTGGTAGAAGACCACTCCCAGCCCTGGGAAAAACCCTTATATACCCTAGAGCGGCAATCATCTCTGATTGGCCGCAAACTCGTAGCGCGCCAAACGCCCGTGGGATGGGCTTAGCCTTGGCGGGCTTTACATGGCACATGCGCACTTTATTTGTTTACTAGGAAGAATTATGGCTGACAGCGCCACCTAGCGATGGCGGACTTTGCCAGCTCTGCCGCGGCTCCTAACAATTTGTAACCCCTTCAGCTGTCTTATTGCTCTAGCTAGAATTCAAGTACTACACTGAATAGATATGAAATGAGATATGGACATCCTTGTCTTGTTTCTGATTTTAGTGGAAATGCTTTCAGTTTCTCTCTGTCTAGTTTGATGTTCACTATAGGCTTGCTGTAGATTACAAATTGTTTAGGTATGTCACTAATATCCCTAATCTCTTCATGATTTTTGTCATGATGGAGTATCGAATTTTGTCATAGGCTTTTTCAGAATCTAATGAGTTGATCATGTTTTTGTCTTTCAGATTATTTATATGGTCGATTACATTGACAGATTTTCATATATTGAACCATGCCTGCATCTGTGGGATGAAACCTACTTGATCATGGTGGATGATTTTTTTGATGAGTTTTTAAACTCTGTGAGTATTTTATTTAGTAGTTTTGCATTTATGTTTGTTAGAGAAATTGGTCTGTAATTTCTCCTTTTCTTTATTGAGTCCTTGCATGGTTTTGATATCAGGATTACAATGGTCTTATAAAATGTTTATTTGAAATGTTCCTTCTGTTTTTATATTGTGAAATATTTTAAAAAATATTGGCATCAGGTCCTTTTTGAAAGACTGATATAATTTTGATCTAAAGCCATTTTATTCTGGGTTCTTTTTGCTGGAAGACTTTTAAATTATTGCTTCTATTTTCTTTGAAATATTTAACTGTTTAAGTTGTTTATCTAATCTTGATTTAACTTTGGTGAATGGTATCAATCAATAAAATTATCAATTTCTTTTAGATTGTCCAGTTTTGTGACGTTTTTAAAGTATGATCTCATAATTCTTTAAATTTACTCAACATCTGTTATTATTTTGTCTTTTTTGTCTTTTTTTTTCCAGAGCTGAGGACCAAACTCAGGGCCTTGTGCTTGCTAGGCAAACACTCTACTACAGAGCTAAATCCCCAACCCCTCAGCATCTGTTGTTATGTCACCCTTTTTGCTTTTGGTTTTATTAATTTGGATATTCTCTCTGTATCTTTTAGTTAGTTTGGATAAGGTTTAATCTATCTTATTGATTTTGCAAAGAACCAACTCTTTGTTTCATTGATTCTTTGCATTGTTCTTTATTTCCATTTTAGTGATTTCAGTTCTCAGTTTGATTATTACTTCAGTCTTGGGTGTGCCTGCTTTAATCTTTTTTTTTCTAGAGCTTGTAGATGAAATGGTAAGTTGCTAGTATGAATATGAGATCACTCCAGTTTTGTTTTTTTGTTTGGGTTTTTGTTTGTTTTTGTTTATGTTTTTATTTTGTTTTGTTTTTATGTAGTCTCTTTGTGCTATAAACTTTCTTCTTAGCACTGATTTCATTGTGTTCCATAAATTTGGGAATGCTATATGGTTATTTTCACTGACTTCTAGTCTTTGATCTTTCTTTCTTTCTTTCTTTCTTTCTTTCTTTCTTCCTTCCTTCCTTCCTTCCTCCCTCCCTCCCACCTCCTTCCCTCCCTCCCTCCCTCCCTCCCTCCCTCCCTCCCTCCCTCCCTCCCTCTTTCTTTCTTTCTTTCTTTCTTTCTTTCTTTCTTTCTTTCTTTCTTTCTTTCTTTCTTTCTTTTTGTTTTGACATATATATATATATATATATCTCCAGTAGAGAGCTATCCAATTTTCATGGATTTATAGGATTTCTCTTGTGAAAATCAAGCTTTATTCTCTGGTTGTCTGACAAAATGCAGGGGTTACTTTATATTTCTTGTATATGATGAATTTTCTTTGTGATAGAGTATATGGTCAATTTTGGAGAAAGTTCTGTAAAATGCTTATAAGGGCAACATTTAATTGGGGCTGGCTTACAGGTTCAGAGGTTGAGTCTATTATCACCAAGGCAGGAACATGATAGCAGCCAAACAGGCAGGGTATAGGAGGAGTTGAAAGTTCTACATATTCATCTGAAGGCCACTAGGAGAAGAATGGCTTCCAGGAGCTAGGATGAGGGTCTTAAAACTCACCAGCACAATGACAAACTTCCTCCAACAAGGTTACACCCACTCCAACAAGGCCACACCTCCTAATAGTGCCACTCCCTGGGCCAAGCATATTCAAACCATCACATCTCTCCTACAGAGTGTGCCTCACACTCAGTATAAGAATAGCTGGATATTTTTGGGTCTGGATTACCTCACTCAGTATGATATTTTCTAGTTCTATCCATTTGCCTGCAAAATTAATGATGTCCTTGTTTTTAATACCTGAATAGTTTTCCATTGTGTAAATAAACCATATTTTCTGTATCCGTTTTTTTTTTGAATAAGGGAAATATAGGTTGTTAACAGCTTCTGGCAATTAAAAATAAGGTTGCTATGAACATAGTGGAGCACGTGTCCTTGTGGTATAGTGGAGCATCATTTGGGTATAGTCCCAGGAGAGGTAGAGCTGAGTCTTCAGGTAGGATAATTTCCAATTTTCTAAGGAACTGCCAGATTGATTTTCAGAGTGGTTACATTAGTTTGCAATCCCACCAACAATGGAGGAGTGTTCCTCTTTCTCTACATCTTTGCCAACTTGTGCTGTCCCCCAAGATTTTGATCTTAGCCATTCTGATTGGTGTTAGGTGGAGTCTCAGGGTCATTTTAATTTTCATTTCCCTGATGACTTAAGAATGTTGAACATCTATTTAAGTGCTTTTCAACCATTCAAGTTTCCTCTGTTGAGAATTCTCTATTTAGCTTTGTACCCCATTTTATGATTGGGTAATTTGGCTTTTTGGAGTCTAACTTCTTGAGTTCTTTTTATATTTTGGAAATTATGCCTCTGTCAGATGATGTTGGTGAAGACCTTTCGCAAAAGTATTTTTTTTTGTGCTTGTTTCAGTTCCCTATTCTCTGTGAAGAATTCCTGTAATCACTGCTTACATAAGAGTATATACTCATGTTCTTGTTTCCTATACTGTGCAAGGTGTAATATGGAACATTAACATTCTCTATGCCCCAGAACTGCCTCTAAATACAATTAACTCTCACAAATTGTAAACACTGTTAGGTCAGATTGAATAGTAAAATATGTGTATAGGTTCAGAAACACTGAGCTGGAAAGCTGACTCAGCCATTACAGGCTAGGCTCACAAACAAAATTAGGTCCAGAAATATCAGTGTAAATAAATGTTGTATGTATGTATGTGTGTATGTATGTATGTATGTATGTATGTATGTATGTATGCCTCTCTCTCTCTCTCTCTCTCTCTCTCTATATATATATATATATATATATATATATATATATATATATATATATCTCCTTCAGGTCTTGTTAATGAATTTTGTACTTCTCATTCTTTCAACTTTAGACTTTTAGCATTGTTTGTTTTAGCATTGATTGTTTGTATATGCTTGACCCAAGCAATGGCACTATTAGTGGGCATGGCCCTGTTGGAGTACATGTGGCCTATTGGAATAGGTGTGACACTGTGGGTGTGGGCTTTGTCTTAGCTTCCTGGAAGCCAATATTATTCTAGCAGCCTTCAGATCAAGATGTAGAACTCTCAGCTCCTCCTGCACTGTGTCTGAATAGATGCTGACATGCTCCTACCTTCAAGATAATGGACTGAGCCTCTAATCCTGTAAGCCAGCCCCAATTAAATGTTGCCTTTTATAAGACTTGTCATGGTCATGGTGTCTGTTCATAGCAGTGAAACCCTAACTAAGACAGCATGATAGTCCCAATGCCCAGGAAAGACATAATTCCATCAAAAGGCACATTCAGAATTTCACTCAATTTCTTGTAGCCTGTGAGCTCCTTGTACTACATGAACATACACAAACATCACAGGTCGTTGTCTCTGAATATTATTATTAATAGGAATGCAGCTATACAATAGGACAGAGAATATTGACACAAAGGTTCTCTGCTAGTCTCTATTTTTTATTTTTACGTAATTTTTGCTGTTTATCTAATGGAAAGAGACTCTAAGTATGAGTATGTGTGAAATGATACATAGATCTATAGGAGAAAGACAGAGAATAGCCATATCAAAAAGTGTCTAAATATCTCATCTTAAGATTTCCAAAAATGTTCTAATATCTGATTATTTCCTTTGGTCAACTATAGAAAGTTTTGTCTAAGACCTATCAATAATAAAACCTTAAGTCACCTCACTAGGGAAGACATCTTGACCATGAAAAAGTATGAAACAAGAGTGGGAGATGTCTAGAATTATGTAGTAGATAGCAGTCACATCAATTATCATTCAAGATTCAATGTTTCACCAAATCCTGTAGTTTGTCCTACAAATCCTCAAAAATTTTCTAGGCATTTTGGCCACAGAATCTTGTAGTAATTGTGCCTTGCTGATGAATAGAAGAAACAGAATTTGAGTAGGTTCTATTAGACATTGTTTTGGTTTCTCATCTAATGCCCTTTCAGTAAGCTAATAAAATATTGGTTATCAAAGCCCACAAATGGTCCTCTACTCTGTAGATATTTCTAATATCTAAACTATATTTAAGTAACTAAGTTCATTTTTTGTTTGAAGTAAAATCTAAACAGATGGCTAAATAATATTAAATACTGAAGGTCAGCCATAGTGTCAGTGAACTACAAATTTAATTCACAGCAAGGCACTATTGTTTCTCAGTCTTTTCTCTGTCTTATCATGCAACAAGCTATTCTACATATGGAATTTCTTCAACTCCTCGTAAATATTTAAAAACCATTGTAGGCTTTACTTCAAAGGAATTTGAACAGAGACACTTATTAAAGATAGGTTTTTTCTGAAGAAAGAAATACTTAGCAAAAAATAAAATAAAATGAAAGGAAAGGAAAGAAAAGAAAAGAAAGAGGTCTCAGTGCCATTTTGGGAAGCCTTTTTTTGTTTTTTTGGCTTACTGCAGAATTAATGTATGAAAACAGCAGCCAAAATAATTTCCTAAAATAACACTTTTATTTAAAAATTTGGCTACAGGTAAATTTGGTTTTCTAAACCTAAAAATAATATATAATCATAAACTATGGGTGAAATTAGGAATATAGAAAAATAGTTGAAGTTATTCTTTATGTATTTTGGATGGAAGAAATGCCATTCATTCTGTTATTATCACCTATGTACCATTTATCCATTTATTCATCTTTTATTGTTGTGCATAATTGTACTTATGTTTATAATAGCTCTTTTCATTGCAGAAACAGGTGAAATTAACAGACAAATTAAACATTTAACTGCATAATCTTAAAGACATGTAGCATGATATTGTGGAAGTGATGGCTAGAAATTCATTGAGCTATTCTTTCTTAGTTCTTATTTAGATATAATAGCTTGGTTTATTTCTAATGTTCTCATTGAGCTGATATTAATCTTTGTAAACTTCTGAGTCTCATTTATTCTCACTCTTCTTCTCTCTGATGTACTGTATCTGTTTTTAAATTTATTTCAAAATGTTGATTGTAGTGTCTTGGTATTCTTAGCTCTGCATGTCACATGTCATTGACATGTATACATTGTCAATGCTATTCATTCATTAATTTATATCCATTTGAAAATGGCTTACTTTTAAAGGTATCACATTATTTTGCCTACATAGAATTTTATATTTTAATTCATTCAAGAATACAGATCAAAAATATCTGAATTTTATTTAAGTTTCTACAGTTCTAAAATCTCACAGATAGGACAGTTACTGCTCAATGATGATAACCAACCATAATCACCATGTTAAAATGCTAAGTATTTTTTAATAATACTTCTAAATACAAGAGAAACTAATTCTAATAATTGGCATTATTGGTTCTTCTTAAGCTGAATTAGAGTTTCAAGAGAAGACAAACTTCTTTCTACACTTTTAATATATTTTCAAAGTAGTTACCTAATCAAATGATTTTTCTCTTATTACGAGAGATGTTTGGTTCCCATTTTCAGGATATTTATATCATAAAGGAGATTTTAAAAAAATTATTTGTTTTCTTGTATGTCTGTGTATAAGTATGAATACAACTACCCATGGAGACCAAAAAGGGTATCATATCTCCTGTATCTGGAGTTACAGATAGTTGTAAGCCTATGTGATTGCTAGGAACTGTATCTGAGATCTGTGCAAGAGTGGCACATTCTCTGGAACACTACGTCATTTATCTAGCCCCTACTTCCATCTTTCTAAAGAAAAAAAAATAGATTAAAAACAACATTTCCTACAACCATTAGGCAAATTAAATTTTAGAGCGATTTGGTATCAGTCTATGTTTCTAATTAAAATTAAGCTACAAACCATTAATGTAATTTATTTTATTTATTAGTTTATAAAAACATAACACTTCAAAACTGATAGACAAACATTTAAATATCTGGGTATCTACGGGCAATGAAATAAGGTAGAATTTTTTCTTTCAAGTTTTGGTCTTAACTAGTTATCCCAAATTCTGTAAACTATATTTTCAGTTTACTTAGAGTAAATCTTATTTTCCTAGTAAAACAAGAGATGATTTAAATAACAGCAATAAAAAAAAATGAGAAAATAAGGGAAAGTGTAGAAATAGTTGGGAATCTCAAATAAGGAATTTCCAATAGCTCTTTGTTTTCTTTACCAATTTTCTTCACTCTTCTCTGTTGTCCTTGCCTGCTTCTTATCTGAGTGTGGGAAACAGTAGCATCACCCTTTTTCTTACCAGCAGTTTACCTTGACTCTTTTATCAGCTTATGCCTTGAGAGGACTGTTAATGGTATCTCATTTATTGATATCTTGGTCTTTACCTGTTCACAGCAAGGTGAAGTGAATGTGCTTCCTACTTGTTTATATGGAACTTCTTTTCAGGTTCTTCGGTGTCTCCCATTTAGTTATTCTTTGGTTCCTGTCATAAAGTACTGTGAACAAAAGTTAACTGTGGAAGAAAGAATTTATTTTGCTGTAAAGTGCCAGAACAAAAGTCGTGGTAGAAAAAACATGGCAGTAGGTACTTGAAACAAAAAGCAAAAAAATCTTACCACAATGTTATTTATCTGATCTCGAAATATAAACCAAATTATATGCAGTAACCAATGGAATTTTCCCAGCTATAGTTATTTCGTTTTTAAAAAGTTAGTACAATTCAGTATATGAACAACAAAAACAATGAGCTAAATAAGAAAAACACATGACAACCTCATCTATGTAAGAAAAATAATTTGATAAAATTCTTCCTCCTATTGATGGTAAAATGTTCAACCAAATAGAGACAGGATAACTAATTGAATTTGATCATGAGAAATAATGAGCGCTCATAGCCCCTTACTCAAACAGGAAGTACAAAGAGTACTGGAATTGGAGTGAATGCATGAATTCTCAACTCTGAACCCCAGTGACACTCTTTCTCTAGAAGGTTTCTACCGCATAATGGTTCCATAACTTTTCCAAACAGTACACACTAAGTGTTCAAACACATGATCTCATGAGGAACATTTCCTATTAAAATCACTGTAATGGGGATAAAAGAATATGGATGTCTGTTGAAATCCTAAAAGCATGAAAAAATGAAAGAGTAAAAAATTGTTTTAAAAGATACAAATTTACAAATAACAGAACTGAACTTCAAGATATAATTGTAGACTTCCAGGAGATGGCACAGGATCATTTAGCACATACAGTATTCAAAACTACAAACTAATACATTTTCTGAATCTAGAGGTAAAGATCCTTGCCACAGCCTTACTTTCCTGACCTCAAAATATAACAAAATTATACACCATAAGTTAATTGAACTTTTTCCAACTATGTATGTTTGCTTGATTTTAAAAATGTCAGTGCAGTTCAGTATATTAAATAACAAAATGAACAAAATAAGAAAAGACATATAACTATTTTACTGTGTCAGAAAAATAATTTGAGAAAAGTCTTCCCTATTGATGATAAAAAACAGGAACAGAGTAACTAATTAACTTGATAATGACTATCTATCAAATCTCAAATCAATAATTATGAGAGGCTGTATCTTTTCCCCATTTGATTGTGCATAAGACAATGGTGTCCAATCCACCTCTCCAATTCAAATAGGGTAAGAATGTCTAGCTATTGACTTGAGCTGAACAGGAGATACAAGATATAAGAATTAGAAACAAGACTTAATCATATGTTTGCAAATGATATGAGTGAATATATATAAAATCCAAAGCAATTTGCAGATATTTTATGACAAATAATCTAATCTAAAAACTGTAGAAAAGAACTAAATATGTTTAACACTCATGGTATCTGTATCTCAGCAATTATGGGATGCTAGTCAAGTAAATACAGAGGAATGTAAATAAATGTGGCAATATCTATTGTGTTGATGAGAAGACTTAATAGTTAAAGTACCAATGTTTTCCATATTGATTTACCAGTTTAGTAACATTTCTATAAAAAGCCTGCATGTATTTCTGTGGGTAAACGCTCTCTCTCTCTCTCTCTCTCTCAAATTCATAGTCATGGGACTAGATAAAACAGTTTGATAATGAAGAATAGATGGAGAAGATTTATATATATCTTCCTCAATAGTGATGATAGGAATCAAGGAGGTTTTCTTTTGGTGGTGGAGGGAGGTGGGAAGAGAGACAGACTCTGATCAAGGGAATGGAAAAGAGCACCCAGAAATAGATTGGTAGAATCAGCCCAATTGATTTTTGAAAAGGCCAAAGGCAACTTCTTAAATATGAGACGGCTCTTCAAACAAATAACAGTGGAGCAAATGAACATTCAATTATCCTGAGAGACCCTTGATGGATGGCCACATTTGAATAGAAATTAGCCTTAAAAGGGTTATTATGAGATTAATGGTAAAATTTAATCTGTAAACATTAAGAAAATAGGAAAAATAGAACAACAAAATTATTTGGCCTTGAAGAAGGATATTAAATTGGATGTAATTTAGATGACTTGACTACTCATAAACATCTGTAATATTAACCCAGTGTTGACACAATGTGTAAAGCCCACAGAGGCTAAGTGACCATCATTGCATCTTTATGTTTTAGCAAATAGTGTGTGCTCAGGAAATGTTAGTTTAAAAAATAAAATATTCAAACCAAAATTGGAGAAAAACATCTTTGAGATATGAGAAAGGCAAAGATTTCTTACTTGACAGAATAAAAAAAATTCAAATAAAACTGCTAAAATGAAAATCAACATTTAGAATTTGTTTACATCCATTCCTTGGTTGGTTGGTTTGTTTGTTTGTTTATGTGCTTGTATGAGTGAGTTGTGCATATTGCACTTGTGGAGTTCAAAGAATAACTTTCAGAAGTCTGTTTTCCACAAAAATATAATATAAAATAAGAAGAACCATACACACTATAAAAGAAGATAAAATGAAAATCCACATTTATGTACTTTGTTCCGTAGAAATCCACTTAAAGGAACTAGAATGATAAACATAGACTTGGCAAAAAAAGTTTTATATAATATATTCAATAAAATATTGATATATAGAAGTTGTACTTTTGCCAGGAAATGCTCATGAATCCCAAAAAGAAGCCAATTTTGATGCAATCGTATTAGGGATCGTATCAAGCTCCTCCTTGGGTCATGCCATCATCTCTGATGTGAGAGGGTCTCCAAACCCAGTTTCAGACAAGCATTTATGGAAGCAAGAAGGGCGTATTTAGCCTGGTACACATCTGATTGAGGGGGGCAGGGCTATTATGACCTTTAAAATAATTGGCTAGAGCAGGGAGCCAAACCATAAAGTTAACTTCTGTTTTACTCCTGATTGGTAGTTGTTTGGAAATGAAGTGTCAGGGGCAGGCTTGTAACCTGGTGGTGCACAATTGTTGGGGGATGACCTGAAAACTGGTGCTAGGTACTGGCCTTGTTAGTTAACTTGAGACCAACCTTAGATCAGATTTTCTAAGATAGAGTTTGAACCCAAAATCTAGTCTCTCATAGTGAACTTATAAAACTCAGCACCAAAAAAACAAACAAATTTGGAAAGGGATGAAAGGTGGGTATTAAACAAATGAGAATCAAGAATCCCAACACTATGAAAAGCAAGGACTTTTTCAGAAAGTGTAGGTAAGCACCAAGCAGGATTATACAAACACATTTTGAGCAAAAAGAAAGTGTTCCAGCATGTAGAACTCCAGCTTTGTTGCTTACCTAGGGTTTCTGAATAAATTTCCTGGTATATGTGCCAGCATCCCAGAAGGGAACTTAAAATTGTGAGTTCAATAAAAAATTTAAAGCTGAGGCAAAGTTTGATGTTTATGAAACAAAATAATCCAAACTAAGCATGAGGTTATTAAGATCTAAGTAAAGGACTGTCAAAGCATGAGGAGACATGTCAAACTAAAGATAAGCAGAAATGTTTGGCAAATATTAAGAAATGACAGTGATACAACCTTTCCAGGAATGCAACCCAATAAGAAATGTCAGGAGAACATACAAATTTTCCTTTGAAAAATTCTCAGAGGAAGAAAAACCGATGGACACATGAGGTTGAAGAAAATAAATGTAAATAAAAGTCTGGTGGGATTTATAATACCTTTTTTAAAAAAAATTCAGACATTTGTACTATAAAATAAGTGTAATTGAAGGTCTGATGGGGTTTACCCTACCTTTCCTTTAAGGTTCAGATACATATATCTTCTTTAGTTTTTTTTTTTTTTTTTTTTGCAATTTTTGAGTCTTTGAGATTTTCCTCCAACTTTTTAAAAAATGTACCAAATTTGGAGTCAAACTGAAGCAAAAATTATTATAAGCTGCACTATGCATAGGTGAGTTAAAAATCTTCATCATTTTATCACTGTGTACATTAAAAGATGACATTATAAACAAAGTCTACACTAGAGAATCTTGGCAAGAGTCGGAGATAATTATGTGTTACAATATACAACAGGGTAGTGAAACCATAATTCATTCAGATCAGTATTTTTTCCACAAAGCTAACACTAGACTCTGAGGTAACATAAGAATGTTTCATTGTTTGCAATTTATCAACAAATACTTGATTATGTGTGGATGGTGAGAAAATGGCTCCTAAAAATACAATCTGGATTTATTTTCTGGAGTTCTCTTTATATATTAGTTTTCCTAGTCATTCATAGGCAATGCCTTGGTGAGAATAAAAATAGAATAGAAAGCAAGAGAGAATAAGGTTGTTAATATTTCAATGTGAGTTTCTAAAGATTAAAAGATGATGCTGAGATGAAAGGATATGATACGTAGAACTGATTCTGCTATGTTGACATTTTCTCCACTAAAGAAATTTATTCTTAGAAAAGTTCAAGAACAGGGGCAGAAGGCAGGTAGATTCTTAGCCAAAGTATTAGACAAGGGACCTAATACGGACACTGTTACTCTCTGAAACATTATGAGCCAGGCCTCTACTATGTATACTACTCTCAGCATTACTGTCTCTCAGGCTTCTACTAGAATATTCCCCTAAGCTTTGTTTAAAACACTCAACTGATTTCTCAAGTAAAAAGTTCCAAAGTCTTTTATATTCATAAAAAAAAGGAAAAAAATAATAAGATGTTCAAGTTCTTCACAACTCCATTTCTCCATATCAATTATATTAATTCATTGGTAGTTGCATTTACAAGTATATTTTAACATATGGTTCTGAGATCGGGTGTCCATAATGGTAAATAAAACATCACAAGAGGAGGCCATTGTAGGAAGCTTGCTGAGCACATTTAAACTGCAGCCAGGAATCAGAAAGAACTGGAAGCCTGGCTGGTTTTTAGATTTTATAGACAAAGCAATTTTGATATATGCATATAAAGAAAGGCAAATAACTAGACTTTTCTATGCAGCATTATATATTTAAAGTAGTACAGCTACTATTTTGGAAATTACTATGTAAGATATATCTCAGAAAGATTATTCATTGGTTTTTGACATTCTTTCTATTTATATAGGTATTTCTAAGATTTTCTCCTTTGGAGAAACCTTCTATGGGGTACCTACCATATTCTTCTTCATTTAATACATTAACTGGATAAACTGACCAGTCATTTCCTTGACATCTACATTCAGAAAACTTCTCCAGATCTATGTCAAACTCTGTTTTTTCCTCCTATTTTGAGCTATTTAACAGATATCTCTACTTAATAAATTGGAAGCACTTTATTTTTCACACAACTATTATATAATTGATTATCTTTTTGCCCAACCCTACCTAAGTTCTTTGTCAGTAGAATTACAAGACCAAGTCCCTCCCTCATTTCTGGAGTCAGCACTCAATGTAGAATCGGTCTCCATCTAGCATTCCTTAATTTTCATATCTGCCCCATTTCCCAGGTTTGATGATATGCACCCTTTTACCAGCCTTCAGGTGCCAGACATATGCAGATTTCTGTGAATTCAAGGCTAAAGCTAGCCTGATCTTCATAGCAAGTTCCAGGATAATCAGGACTATATACAGATACCTTGTCTTCAAAAAAATAAAGACCTGCTACAGCTTAATTTCCTGCTCCCTCTCTTTATTTCTATCAACTTCTATCAACTCCAAGATTCATACCTATCTTCTTTATGATTATTAACATAGTTGTCTTTTTAAATAATTAGCAATAATATTCTCTTGTGCTGTTCCTAACCACTTAAATAAAATTTAATTAAGTTTCATACTAGATTGCTCTCCTTAATTGTTTACTTTCAGGATAAAATTTTAAATTATTTTTCATTGTTTAGTAAACATCAGTTAGTCAATTAAGTAATTTAGTGAGTTACTGAATGTTTTAAAGAACATTTGTGGCCTCAGTGGACGGCAGCAAAAGAGAAGCTTATTATCATTTTTTTCGTTTCATAATCTCCCTACCAGGTAACATATCTGATTCAGAATTAGACTCTGTCCAATCTAACAAACTCAAAGAATCTCTGGGTATAGGTATGTGTATGTGCAAGCATGTGCCTGCCAGCTGTGCTATGAACAAATGCACAAGTCAGACATTAGGTGTCTTTACTGTTTCCCATATTATTACCTTGATACATGCTCTCTCAGTAAACAGTAGCTAGCTCTTTTATATAAATTGGCTGGTCATATAGTTCTCAGGATCTGCCTATTTTTAGAGATATATGAACGCATGTCTATTTTTTTATGTATGTCTGGAGATTAAAACTCAAGTCTTCATGTTTGTAGAGCAAGTACTTTTTCCCTGGGGAGCTCTCTACCCAGATCTTCCCACAAATAAAAACAGAAAAATTCAAAGACGTATCCTCGCATGTGGTTCATAAGTGTACTGTCAATAGTGTGAAGACAGAATAGTAGACCAATGGAGTAGAATATAAATATAATTTGCCCTTGCTTATATACACATGCACATATATATGAACACTGATTATAGTTTTGTGCTGTAGAATACTATGAAGGAAATTATCTTCTGGGAAAATCTATCAAATCAATTTTATAAGTTCTCCATATAAAACAATGATGATGTATCTAAAAGAGATATTCCAATTATGAGGATGATATTATGCCCACTACTGTCTCTGAAATGAAGAGGGCCATATGGAAGGATCAAACAGACCTATACATGCTAAACTCAGCCAGCAGTTAAAAGCAAATAATGAAGAGGATCAACACACAACCAGAAGTTAATGATTTTTCATAGATAACAAAATAAGCTAGAAAATATATTCCTTGGAGTTCTTGTATGAGTTCTAGGAAACATGACACTGACATTAGAACATACATACTAATTGAGTTAACCCACATGGGTAACCTATGAAAACATGACAAAAAGTATAAACTGCTTTAAACTGTAAAATATGAAAATAAAACCCACAAATTCACAAATCTTTATAAGACACTGTTATAGAGCAGAGTTCAGCAAACTATGGTTCATAGGTCAATTTGTTTCATACTTTTTTTATAAATAAAACTTTACTGATAGGTAGCCATGATTGCTTTTGTGTTTATAAATTGTAGCTGTTTAATAAAATCATTAAGATTTTCATATGTATTATTTTATATCTTTTCCAATCTTTTCTCCCTCCATCTATTCCCATATCTCTATGTCTTACAAATTTATGACTCTTTCTGCTTCTTTTTATTAAGTCACACCTTTCTTTACTTATTCATCCCCAAAATATCACATTAAAATCGTAAATCACTTTAAAAGTCCCACAGTCTTAACAAATTCAAACACATTAAACTTTTACTCTCTTTAAAATATCCAGTTCCTCTAAAAAATCCAAACTATCTTTTATAAGTTCAAAGTTTTTGATCTGTGGACTCCTTTAAAAATCAAAATTAAATTAAATATATTTTTAAGAGCAAAGAACCCCAGCATAATCACAATCTGAACTAAACAAAACAAAACTCCCAGAGTATAAGTAAGTGGGCTTTATCACTGGAATATCAATTATATTTGAGATAATAATGATCTGGGATTCACTCACATTTTTCTGGACTCCTCTAGAGAGTTTTAAGTTACTTCTACTGCTTGCTGTCTATAGCACACACAGCTTGCCTCCTATGTTCAGGCAGACTGTGCTCCACAGCTGCTGCTGTTCTTGGTAGCCATCCCATTGTATTGGCTTCTTGAACATGCTGGTGTCTTCTGCTACAACTGGTAATGCACTTCCACCAATTCACTCTCATACACTCTCTTTATGGTGCCAAGCCTCAACTTCTTTGCACGATGCCTTCAATCCTGGGTCTTCAACTAACACTAAGGAAGTACCTTCTCCAAAAGCCTCTCCTGACCTCTCATAGTGCCAAGCCTCAGCTATCATTCATGATGCCTTCATGCCTTCAGAAACAGGACCACTTGGGTGAGTATACAATACCAAGTTTGGCTACCAGATTGAGGTAGATCCTTGGCTACCTCTAGAACACAGCTTCTGTGTGCTGATTCTCAGGAAGTACTTCTCAGAAGATTTCACCTCAAGGATCCCGGTCTCATTATAATCCCTGCCAAATTCTCAGCTCCAGCCAACCAGCATCAAGAATCCCAGAAAAGCAAAGGTTTCACATTAGTAGTGCTAGTAGCTCATTAATCATCGATGATTCTCAGCCCCTGCAGCTAGTGTATGCTGCTTGGTTGGTGGCTCAGTGTCTGAGAGACCACAGAGTCCCAGGTTAGTTAGGACTGGTGGTCTTCCTATAGGGCCATCCTCTTCCTCAGCTTCTTCCATCGTTTTCCTAATTCAACCACAGGGGTCCCTGACTTCATTCTATAGGTTGGGTGTAAGTATCTGCAACTGTCTCAGTCAGCTTGTTAGGCCCCTCGGAGGACAGCCATGCAAGGCTCCTGTCTGTAAGCACACCACAGAATTCTGTGGAGTATATCCTGGGTATTCTGTATTTTTGGCTAATATCCAATTATTAGTGAATACATATCATTCATGTCCTTTTGGATCTGAGTTACCTTACTCAGCATGATATTTTCTAGTTCCATCCATTTGTCTTAAAAACTCAGGATATCCTCATTCTTAATAGCTGAAAATTATGGCTTGTGTAAATGAACCATATTTTCTGTATCCATTCTCCAATTGTGGGACATCTGGGTTGTTTCCAGCTTTTGTTTATAATAAATAAGGTCACTATGAACATAGTGAAGGAAGTGTCCCTGTGGTATCATGGGGGCATCTTTTGGGTATACGTCTAAGGGTGGAATAGCTGGGTCTTCAGGTAAATCTATTTCCAATTTTCTGAGGAATATCTAGGATGATTTCCAGATTGGTTGTTCCAGTTTACAATCCCACCAGCAATGGAGGACTGTTCCTCTTTCTTCATATCCTTGCCACCATGTGCTGTCACCTGAGTTTTCAACCTTAGCCATTCTTATTAGTGTAAAGAGGAATCTCAGGGTTGTTTTGATTTGCATTTCTCTGATGACTATGGACTTTGAACATTTCTTTAAGTGCTTCTCAGCCATTCACAAGATTCCCTTGTTGTGAATTATCTGTTTAGCTCTATACTCCAGTTTTTGATTGGATTGTTTGGTTTCTTGAAGGTTAGCTTCTTGAGTTCTGTATATATTTTGGATATTAGCCCTCTATTGGATGTGTGGTTAGTAAAGATTTGTTTTCCCAGTCTGTAGGTTTCTGATTTTGGCCTATTGACACTGTCCTTTGCCTTACAGAATCTTTTCAGTTTCATGAGGTCTTAGAGCCCGAGCCATTGGAGTCCTGTTTAGGAAATCTATCCACCACCCCCATGTTCATGAGTTCAAGGCTCTTTCCCACTTTCTCTTCTTTTAGATTCAGTGCATCTGGTTTTACGTTGAGGTCCTTGATCTACTTGAACTTGAACTTTGTGCAAGGTGACAAATATGGATCTATTTTCATTTTTCTACATACTGATTGCCAGTTAGACCAGCACAATTTTCATTGTATAGTTTTGGCTTCTTTGTCAAAGATCAAATGTCCACAAATGTGTGGGTTTATTTCTGGGTTTTCAATTCCATTTCATTGATCAACCTGTCTGTCTCTGTACCAAAACTATGTAGTTTTTTTAAATTTTATATCCAGCCACTTTGCTGAAGTTGTTTATCAGCTGTTCTCTGGTAGAATTTTTGGGGTCACATATGTATACTATCATATCGTCTATAAATAGTGATACCTTGACTTCTTCCTAGCAACCTTTTCTTCTTTAGCCATTGTTTTATATACATACACAAGCTGCCAATTTTATTTAATGTTACTTATATGTGTAGTTGTTAGGGGTGATCACAATATAGAGTAATCTATCAGGAGAATCATCTTGAGAGAAGAATAAATTTTCCCCTCCCAGCAGTCATTAACTACCTGTAGCTCTGGATATAGGAAGAGGCTTGTAAGATTTCTTCAATCCACATTGGTATGACCACTTATGTGAAAGTGATGTCTAGGCAACCATAACTTTTACATTATATGGTTACAGTTATTTGTCAGTGTACAAAACACACCCTTTTTCTGTGGTATTTCCAAACCCTTAAATATTGTGATTATGTTGGAAATGTCTCAAGAGACATTGTACACTCCAGGGTCAGTGGTCCTTTAAATTTTGACCAGTTGAAGATTTCTGTAATCGTCTGTCTCAAAAAAAATTCTGTACACCACATGCTTACAGTATCCATGAAAGCTAGGGCAAGATGTTGTATCCTTTGGAACTGGAGTTACAGATCACTGTAAGCTGTCATGGGAGAGCAGAGAATCAAACCCAGGCCCCCTGGAAAGCCACTATTGCTCTTAACCGATCCCACTGAAAGTAAAGGGTAAGGAAGTTACTTTTGCAGTGGTGTGGATGACTATAGACTCATCATTGAGAAAGAGTGACATAGAAGGCTCCTATGATAACTCTTACCCCATTCTTTTCCTCCCACAAAATGTAACAGAAAAGGAAGCCATTGAAGAGAATATATTAAATTTGTGATAAGGATGCTGAAGTATCCTGTTGATGGCTTCTGGAAGAGATGTAGGTTGTGAAGGGGTCAAGTTTCATTAATGAGCTGGTCACTGGGAGTTTGGCCATGTACCAGTGAGTATATGTGTATCACAAATTGGTCTAGCTTTTTTTTTGGAGGGCGGGGTGGTGTCACAATTGTGGGAACAGACTTGACAAGACAGGTGAGTTTGACTATGTACATAATATGAAATTAGCAAGTTATCAATAAAAAATCAATAAAATATTATGTTGGAAATAATAATGTTTTTTGAGGAGTGGTGAGAACTACTCAAATCTATTTGTATGAGAATGTGGATTTAGATTGTAGTTATAAATTATACTGGCTTAGAAATGCACACTTTCTTCTAGGGTCCATGAGACTACCAGCCATATTTACTCAGTTTGGTTTTTAGTGGCAGGAATGAAATTCTTCCTTTTGAGTATGTCTTAAATATAATTAGACAGTGGTCGGATTTCTTGAGACTTAAATGTCGCTATTGAACCTTTGGGCATATCTTGTCAAGCTGGTTCTTGCTGAGCTTTATAGGTTTTATAGCTCAGCAGGACTATTGATTATCTTTTCTCTCCTTGGCTCTGTCATAGTAATTTTAAATACTATGAAAGCTATTACCCAGGGAGGGGGATTTATGGATACTCTATAGTATCACTGTATAATATTTGTAATAAATTCATAGAGAAAATTTCCTAATACTATTGAAAAGGATGAAAATAAATGAACAAGTAGTATATGAAATACCAAATATAAAAGACCAGGAAAGGAACTTCAAAAGCAAATGAACAAAAACCAAAACATAGTAAAAGTTGCAGTAGGACTTTCCGGTCTCAGTTTGAACTTAGAATTCAGGTCTCGGTTTGAATTTAAGATTTAAAGAATCCCACTGTCCCAGGACACATCCTGGGAGGGGCACATTCCTTAGTCAGAGGACACTTGCTAGATTAACATTCAGAGGAAGAAGGGAGAGGCTGATGAACATTCCTCAGACCACAGGAAAGGGAACCCACCTGCAGGTGAGGAGGGCCCAGAGCACATAGACACATTCCAGGAATCAGGAAGCAGGACACTTAACTAATAAACCTGGGCAAACAGAAGACACGCCTTGTCATAATCTGAGTCACCTAGGACCTGAAAAGGCCAGACTTTGTGGTTTGCCCTCATGAACTCTGTGTAAGTACTGTACCCAGCTTTTGTTCGGGCTCTCTTGCCTGCATGCGAGAGAGTCCTAGTGCACTAGCCTCATTAAACCTCATGCTGTTGTAGCGAGTCCCATCCGTGTGTCTCTGTTGGAGCACGTCCCCTGGTTTTGGATCTTAGAGTCCAACAATGCAAAGGAAAAAAAATCAAGATTCATTTCAAGGCAGGTCATTCATAATAACAACTGCGTTTTCAATAGAAACTTAAATCCAGAACTTCCGAATCTTGGAAAGATGTAGTTCAAGTTCTGAAAAACTATTAGCAGCCAACCCAGATAATCATAACCAGCAAAACTACCTGCTCTAATCAAAGAACACATGCTAAAGAAATTCATAAATACAAGCCAGTTCTGTAAAGGATATGGAAATGACATTTCACACTGAATGGGAATGTAAACATAATTAAGAGTGTAAAAGGCTGTATGGGGTGTTTTTTGCACGCAAGTGTGTGTACTAGCATGGGTGTGTGTGTATGTATGTGTGTGAAATAAATGATTCTAAGACAGTTAAGCAAACTAGAAATAAGGAAACACTACAAATCAAAATTATAGGCTTCAATACATTTTTGAATAATTACTCTGAATATTAATAGAATCCAAGTGAATCTACCTTCAAAAAATGTTTCCAGCCTTAATAGGGCCTTCATGACTATGTTCTAGTATCTTTGTTACAGGAATCTAATCTTCAGGATATTAAAAGAAAAATGTAAACACTGAGCCAGCCACAATCCTTTATCTACAGTGGTTTTCTATCTGCAAGATATGTTACTGCAATATGGCAGAAAACTTATAGGAATAACCAACTAATAACCAACCAGACTTAAGATCCACTCCACAAAATGGAATCCTACCTGACACTGTTTGGATTACCAAGAAACTGAGGTTAGATAGCTCTGCAAACTAGCATAAAAATAAATAATACAGATCTAAAAAAAATAAGTAAAAGGTAGTGAGTGATAAAATGATTCATAATGATATCGTGTTGTACTTGTAGATCAGTGTCTTATTCAGCCATCATCAGAAAAGCTTCTTCCTGAAGCACATGGGAAAAAATATGGAGACTCTCAGTCATATATTATGCAGAGTGAGAGACCTTGGAACACTCATCCCTAAATGGGATGTCTCCATCAAATCCCTCAGGGAACAAGTGGAAAAGAAGGCAAAATGTAAGAGCTAAAGAGAATGGAGAAAACCAAGAAACAAGGCCCCTTAAACAAATATTACAAAATTTCATTAGAAGCCACAGATTTAGTTCAAATCAGCATGCACCAGGCCTATACAGATCTGTACTAGGCCCTCTGCAATTACACTATGGCTTCTAATTTAATGTTTTTATGGGATTCCTGAGCATGCACAAGGGTGAGTTTCTGACTCTTGTCTCCTCTTTTGCCTGTTTTCTTTTTTCACCTGTTGGCTTGTATTGTCCAACTTTGATGTAATAAATTTTGTATTATCTTACTATCTTATTTTACATATTAAAAATGAATGAATGAATGAATGAATGAATGAATGAATGCAAACCTAGCTACTAGAGTAAATGTTAACAATGAATTTGTTATTTATACCTGCTGGGAGAGGGAAAAAAAATTTTCTCCAATGAAATAACACTGGGTTTGTAGGACTCCAGGGCAGAGCTCATGTTCATGAATAATTGACCAACAAATAAAGGACTGCACCAGTGGACTGCACCAGTGGACTTCTTCTGTGTGTGTTCTTTTATTTGGTTACAGTTTTATTTGTTTGCTTACTTGCTTATTTGTATGTTTGTTTGTTTTCTGGTTTTGGACATTTTGTCCTTGTTTTGGATTTTGGGGTTGTATTTTGAGAAAGAACTTAAAGTAGCATGGGTAGTGAAAAGAAGACAGGACAGTAGTTAATGCTGAGAAGTCAGAAGTGTGAAATTACACTTTAATTTTATATAATGAAAATGTAAGTTTTCCCGCTGAAATTGAAGAAAATTAATTCTTTTAAAGTTTTCAGTCTTCAAATTAAACCTGACAGATTAAACTTGCATGAAAATAAGCATAAAAACAATAGTCTCTCTGGAGCTTTTCATGTACTCTGACCCTGCCCCGCGATGAAAAATTTCAACTTTTCTTCATAAACCATATAAACCTTGGGCTTCAATTGCCACTGAACCAAAGTTGTACCTCCCTGATGGCCTTTCTTGATTTCTTATGGATCTAAACCTCCACTGTTCCTCATGACTTCTTCATCCCTTTAAAACCAGTATCACATAGAGGGAGTCTCTTACTCATTCCCAACCTTGGCTGCCAGCATGAGGTAGAACCTTGACCTCCTAATAGAGCTTCCGTGTGATGATTCTTAAGAAAGCCTCACAAAAGATTCTGCCTGGATGCTGGTCTATTCTTAGTTACCTCTGGTTTTGCAGCCACAGCAGACTAATACCAATTACCCTAGTAAATAGAGGCTTCACTTTAGTGGTTCTTAACTTAAAATATCAGTGGTTTTCATAGAGTCTTTATAGGACTGTCTCAAATCTTCCCTAGGAAACTTCACAAGCCTGGCTTGCCTTCACTGTTCTCAACGTGTTTGACTTACACGTGCTCCCCCCCCCCCATATCCACTGAGTTCTAAGCACTCAATGACTTTTCCATCCACAAAATTGTAATCATCACAGTCTTCTCAAACCAAATGCTCATGTCTGCCACACCAGTATCCTATGATCTGATACTAATCCTGTCTTAGTTAGCTTTCTATTTCTGTGATAAAAATCCTACGACCAAAAGCTGCCTGGGAGGAAAGGTTTTATTTTTGCAATTACTTTACAATTCTAGGTAATAGTGCATCACTGAGTTATGTTCAAGCAGGAAGTCAAATCAAGACAGGGAAAGAACTTTGAGGAAGGAACTAAAACACAGCTCATAGAGGAATGCTGGATACTGGCTTGCTCTTTTTTACAGCTCTCAAGATCACTAGCCTAGAGGTGAAACCATCCACAATAAGCTTGACTGTCCAACATCAATAATTAATCAAGAAAATGCATTTTCTCAATTGAGATTATCCTTTTCTAAATGACTGGGCTTGCACCAGTGGCATTAAATGTGGTAGCACAATTGAATAATTAAAATATGGTTCATAGTAATAATGGAATTGCTCTCAGCTGTAAAGAGGAATGAAATTCTGATGTACACACACAGACACTGGTGAGTGTGCAGGCATGTGTGTACATAAACACAAACTTACAAACACATACATGCCATATATATATATATATATATATATATATATATATATATATATATATGTAAGAGACAGAGAGAGAGAGAGAGAGAGAGAGAGAGGAGATTGCTGTTGTGTTAGATGAAGTAAACCAGACTTAGCTAAACAATGTACATTTTTTTGCCATATACAAAATCTAGATTTTAATGTACACATAAATGCAAAGAATGAAAATTAAAAAGAGAATGAAACCATACGAATGATAGGAGCAAGAGAGCTTAATAGAATACTGTGTCAACCAAAGAGGAAAAAGCATTTGAGAGGAAAACATTACCAGCAAGAAGGAGCCAGAAAGAGGAGAGCATGCAGATTGCTTTGGGGCATATGAGAATAAAAGTGTAATGACATAAAATTTCATAAATATTAAAATGTAAAGATGAAGTCCATTTCTATGTAAGCTAATAAAACACTAGATTGTAGAAAGGAAAGGAAAAATAAATGTGTATGGTAGACCTCAACACCCCCCCAGAGCCCCTATTAATTTGTGATTTCAAATCAGCAAGCAATCACTTTCCCCCTAAGAACTCCCCTTCTCTTACACCCATTATAAATCTATCACCAGTGTTGCCGTTTTAAAACACTTATGTGCATTTTAAAAGACAATAAAGAAAAAGTTACTGCTCATATGATTCCCCCTCCTCTGTTTTTCTTCTATTTTGTGCACATACCTGCATAGTAAAAACATTAAGCTCTTGACAGCCTACATTACAGAGAGTATATTTTGCACCTTGACAGAGATGCTGTATAAGGAATCCTCTTCACCATTCTTTTTTTTTTTGATAAGGTTCCATAGTTTCTGCAGAAGTCATCCATCAGAAACCTGAGCTGATGTGTCTAGTGTGCAATAACTTGGCAAAATGTTTGCAGATGTATCTCTGTCATAACAATAAAGGGAACAAGCATGAAAAGCTTATCAGTAATAAATAAATATGCCAGCTGCTTTCACTGGCACCTTACATTTCACATCTCATAGGGAATATGAACTACTGTACTTAATTTTCAAATGATTCGTTTTGGTTTTTCTTCACAGATGAACTGGATGAAAAATGTTGTTTTTCTCAGGGGAAGTAATATCTCCATCATATAAGAAATAAAATACTGCTGCCTTCTCTAAAAAAACCTAAATATGATTATAACAAAAACAAATATTGGATATGCAACAATACACATTCATTTAATAATATAAAACAAAACCAAATACAAAAGAAAAAAGGGGGCAATATGTGGAAGAACAAAACAGAGAAAAGCTGTCTTTGCTAAAAGATCTTGTGTATTAAGCACCAATGAGATGTCTATAGTGAGAAACAGACATTTGAGGATGTACAGAATATGGAAATTGACTGGCATGACAAATTGTTTTTTATCACAGTGATTTCTTTTTTTTTTTTTTTTTTGGTTGATACAGTATACTATTAATTTCTTCCCTATAGGTGGGAAATCCTTTCAGATAGCAGACCAACTACTTTTAAGATGGTTATCTATTTTCTTCTGAGTATTCCAACAGATGATTGAGTTGTTCCAGTCCAGAGTCAGTGCTTCACAAATGGAGTTTCCAGTAAAAAACGCAGTTCAAACTCCTGTCCATCACTGGTTGTTGCTTGTAGTCTGCATGAAATATCCAGGGCACACTTTGATTCTCAGAAGATTTTTCAGCTCACTGGATGCTTTTTTTTCTTTGAGTTTAAGCTTATTTTGAGGCTTATAGTATCTTATACCAATAAGATACAGTTTTGAGCATATAACCTCATACAAATTAGTCTGATTTTCCAAAAGTTTGATTCTTTAAGTTCCTTGAGATGATGAGCTGACAAAACATTATTACAACGGTATCTTGATTTGCTGTATCATTTGCGAATGACAAACATACCGATCCAAGGGAAATTTATTTCGGGAAGCTTAGACTCCTGCTATGTGTTCCAAAATATATGGAGTCTTTCTGGTTTTTCACATAGCCATTCTTTAGTCTTCCTGACATTACTCCCTTCTGATTCTGGGTAACTGTGCTTGAGTATTGTCTGCCATTTTGAAACTTCCTTTATTTCTCCCTTTCTCTAACTTTTATATTCCTCATTAATTTTCATTTCAATTTGTCTTCTCTTCATATCATTACTAATATACTTTCTTTATATTATTTTTCTGCTCTTCTTGCTAGTAACAGTTTATCTGAAAAGTTTCCTCAAGTGATAGAGGTTTTAATCTATTGTTTTTTGTTCTTTCTGTTTACATAATGGAAGTCAAAACTATTTTTTTTAAAGTGATTTCTTTTCATAGAGTATGACTACAGGAAGCTGGGAACAATTGTCTATATACAGGTTGTTCTCTCTGAAACTCTGATGTTTGAGTCCTCTTGCTCTTATGTTGGGAGGTAAGGCCTCAAAGTCTTCATTAAGTTATGAAAGGGGATATATGCCTTTCTCATAATGCTGAATTAGTTACTATGGTAATAGATTACAATGTGAGGCTACCCTGTGTTTTTTCTCTTCTATATACTCATGTGATGCTTACCAGATGTTAAACAGCTTCCAGCACTTTTCTTCAAGACATAGTATCCTCACAAATAATTGAGCCAAAGTAAATTTCTATTCTTTAGAACAGATTCAGTTTTGTTATCCCATTGTAGGTATATAAAATGAACTAAAACACTGGATTTTGTTTCCTATTTAAGAAATTCCTATTTAAGACAAATGATTCTGTCTTGTTAATATATTTTATAAGCATGCAAAATCTTCTGAATCCTCTCACTTGTGGATGTAAGAGGCATAGCTTACAGAAAGCATTAGAAAAAAATAGAGTTGTTAAACACACAGGGTTTTTTCTTCAAGGAAGAAAATGAATGACGTCTATTTCCTTGGAGGCTTGGATGGATGTTGTCTAAAAATCTGGTATTCTTCTACTATTCTATAGAACTGGTATTCACCTGAATTCCCCAAAGTTCTGTTTATTGTTTAGAGCTTAAAGTATAGTTCTGTCTCTCAGTGAATAAAATCCATCCTTATGAAAAAGATCTCAAGATTACTGACAGAGGCGTAGACAAAAATAACATAGAGGATTGATATCTGCCCAGCTCTAGTGCTTTAAGTTTTAGTATAAGTATAAAAGTTTTGTGTCTTTTATTTGGGAAGTAAATGATTTAAGGTGAGGTAGAAACTCCCAAATACTATTTACCACAACATGAGGAAATTTCTCTGTAGCCACCCCTGAAGATTTGTCGTAATAATTGCCACCTTGAGATTTTCCTCCAAAGTTTTACTGTGTTTAAATGTGCAAGAAAATAGATTGTAAGGTTAGACTCTGGAAGTTTTTCATTCAAGGTTGCTGAAATGCTGACTCAAGTTATATACTTCATCTCACATGGGTCATTTTCCTGCTGGCCATGATGCTTGCAGAGACCTCAACCCTTGCTGACAGCTTGCTGGGACTCATGTATTTGGAGATAGAAACAAAGCTCCTCTCCCATCCTGACTTGGTGACATTCACACAAATTATTTATTACAGTTTGTTCTTTCATAAGGAAGGACTCAGGTGTAGATGACACTGTATGTGGAATAAGAAGTGTATTCAAGGTATTAAAGGAATTGATTCAAATACTCCATTCTCATCTATGCAACCATCTTCAGAAAATACTCTTTTTTTGTTTTTGTTTTTTGTTTGTTTGTTTGTTTTCGAGACAGGGTCTCTCTTTATAGCCCTGGCTGTCCTGGAACTCACTCTGTAGACCAGTCTGGCCTCGAAATCAGAAATCCACCTGCCTCTGCCTCCCAAGTGCTGGTATTAAAGGCGTGCACCACCACCGCCCGGCTCAGAAAATACTCTTTTCCACTGCTCTTTCCTCTGTGTCCTGAGCAAAAGGTAACGCAACAGAGCATTGTAATAAAGATCAACGAGGTAAGCCATGGGAGGTTATTAGCTACTTTCCTATCCCAAATTATTGTGGAGTAGGAACTCAGTGGAACAGATAAACACGGGGAAAAGACAGCTTCATTCCCTTTTGGAAATTAAGTGGCCACAAAATATGATACCAAGAGCTGAGTAAAGAGTCGAACGTTCATGTGGCTTGTCAGTGGTGGGTATGTCAATGACATTTTCCATTAAACTAGTTCTTTTTACACATAACTGAATACATCAGCTCATGAATAGAAACTTAATGATAAGAAATACAGAAAGGAAGTATAACTCTCTTCTGGGTTGCAATAATGATAATTAAATTATTTAAATTTTCATTGTTATAAAAGGAAAACAGAAAGAATAACCATAGCAAGTAGAAGGAAAAGGAAGAGAAGAAATACCCGAAGAATTGTCAGTTCTGGGAATGATAAAACAAAGTTCCCCCATGAAGAAAGAAAAAAGGAAGGAGAGAAGAAAAGAAGGATGAGTATAGAGGAGACATGGAGGAAAGGAGTGCGAGATGAAGACTCCTGGATTGACTACCCCAGTACTTAATGACCTGGAGAAAAGCAAATCTGTAACTGTCTTTATTTTAAAATGTACTTTAATATTTTATTGAAAATAAAGTTGTTTTCATACAATATATTCAAACCACATTTTCTTCTCCATCGTCTCCTCCAAGATCTTCTAGTCTTCTACCTCCATACCTCCTTTCCCTCTCTTTTAAGAAAACAGGCAGAAAGACAAATAAAGGTAATATAAAATGAAAAACTAATAAAACAAATGAAAAAGAAACTAAGAAAAAGAACCAAAAAAATGTACATTCACGCAGACACACCAGAACCTATTAAAACTCAAAATTAAAACTATAAAATACAAGCAAAAGACCAGTAAAGTTAACAATAAAAAATAAAAATATCACTCAAATAAAGAAAGAGAAGACCAAAGAGCTGCAAAATACCTTGATTTGATATTGCATTGGCCATTTTCTGCTGGTTATGGGGCCTTAGGTGTGGCTACTATAACTAGTAAGACATCCTTAGAGAAATTCATTTCTTCCTTACAAGCAGTGGTTAATTGGAAATAGCTACTTGGTTTGGGACCTAAGCTAGTGTTAACTTCACCACCTAAGCAAAGAGAATCTTTCTAGCTTACATCTGTGCAGGTCCTAGGCATACTGCCACAGTTTGTGCAATCACATATGGGTCAGTCCTGTTAAATCCAGAGAACACTGCTTCCTTGGTATTATCCATTCACTCTGGCACTTACAATCTTTATTTCTCTTTTTCCACATGGTTTCTTAAGCTATGGAGATTTAATAAGGGATTCGATGAGAGAATAGACTTGATGAAGATATTCCATCTACTTGGGATCTCTGTATTAGTTCCTGTCTATATCAGGAGAAGGCTTCTCTGATGATGATGGAATGAGACACTGATTTATGGGTATCACAGAATGTCCATAGGGATCATTTTACTGCTATGTTCCTTTCAATAACAATAACATTTGAATTTTTTCCCTAGATCCAAGGTTTATCTAATTTCAGATTCTTGGCTACCCAAGTAGTATCAGGCATGGATTTCATCTAATGGAAGGGGCTTGATGTCTGATCAAATAGTGCTTGAATACTCAAAAAACTTTTGTGCTGCTGCTATACCAGTTTATTTTGCAGGCAAATCACCATTATAGGTGAAAGTATTTGTACCTAATATATATATATATATATATATGTATATATACATATATATATTTAATGTTTATATATATAAAACATATAACTAGTAAGACATCCTTAGAGAAATTCATTTATTCCTTATAAGCAGTTGCAGTTGTTAATTGGAGATAGCTACTTGGTTGGGGACCAATATAACATATATATGTGATAATATGTCTGTGTTTATGTGTCTGTGTATTACCTCAGAATTATTTTTTCTAGCCCCATCTACTTACCCGTGAATTTCATGGTTTTATTTTTAGCAGATGAGTAATATTACATTGTGTAAATGTAGCAGATTTCTTTCTTCATTCACACACTGACAGGTATCTAGGCTCTTTCCAATTTCTTCTATTATGAATAGAGCAGCAATAGACATATTTGAACAAGTGTTTTTGTCTTAGGATATAGAATCCTTTGGGTATATGCCCAAGAATGGTATAACTGGATCTATTTCCAGTTTCCACTGGAGCCAACAGATTTATTTGCAAGTGATTGCACATGTTTTCACTCCCAAAAGCAATAGATGAATGTTTCACTTATCCCACATGCTTCCCAGCATGAACTTACCCATTTTTACTGGTGTAAGATGAAATGTCAATAGACACCAAACCAAACGCTGTTGTCGTGGTCAAAAGGCGCTTGTTGACAGGAACCTAGTGTGGCAGTTCCTTAGAAGGTCCAGCCAGCAACTGACCAGTGCAGACGTGGATGCTTGAAGCCAACCATCAGACTGAGCTCAGGGAACTTGGTGTGGGAGCTGGCAGAAGGACTGGAGGAGCAGAAGGGAATTACAACAGCATTGGAAGAACAACATAGGATGGCCTGACCACCCAGTTCTCCCAAAGTCTAGACTACCATCCAAGGAGTGTACCTGGAGTGATCCATGGCTACAGATACATATGTAGCAGAGGATAGCCTTGCCTGACAGCAGTGGGAGAGGAGGCCCTTGGTCCTTGGGAGATTTGATGCCCCAGCATAGGTGGAAGATGGAGCAGTGGGGCAGAAGAGTGGGGGTGGATGGGGAGCACTTTCACACAGGCCAAAGGGAGGGGAGGGGGCCAATATGGGATAGGGGGTTGGTGGAGGGGGTAACTGGGAAGTAGGATATCATTTGAAATGTAAATGAATGTAGTGATTATTTTTAAAAAATGGAATAAAAATAAAAAGTAAAACAGATCAAATATCAAAGTAGTTTCTATTTTCCTTTTCTACCTGAATAAGGATATTGATCATTTCTTTAAGTATTCCTCAGGTATTTGTATTTCATCTTCTGAGAATTCTCTGAATTTTCATTTTCAATTGAGTGATTTATATCCTTGATGTCTGTTTTTTCAGAGGTCTTTAAATATTTTATACATTAACACTCTAATGGATATGCAATTGCAAGATTTTTTTTTCCATTATGTACTCTTCTACTTGTGCACATAGAGATGTCCTTTGACATCCAGAAGCTTTTGAATGAGGTCCCATTTATTAATAGTTGATCATAGTTTCTCTACTATTGGAGTCTTATTCAGAAAGCATTTTCCTGTGTCAGTGGGTTCAAGGCTATTCCCCACTTTATCTTCTATTAAATTCAGGTTATCTTGTCTATGTTGAAGTCCTTGACAATTTGGAGTTGAGTTTTGTGCAGGTGATAAGTACAGACCTATTTGTATTCTTTTACATGCAGGCATCCACTTATATCAGCACTATTTGTTGAAGATACTATCTTTTTCTAATTATATATATATATATATATATATATATATATATATATATATATATGTTAGATTTTCTTGTTTTGTCAAAAATCCACTTTCCTTAGGTGTGTGAAATAATGCGTGCATTTTCAATTTGATTCCATTGCTCACCATGTCTGGTTTTATACCAATACCATGCTTTTTTTTATTACTATCTCTATGTAGTACAATTTGAGATAATGGATGGTGATCTGTTTAGCAGTTCTTTCATTTTTCAGGGTCCCTTTAGCTCTCTTTAGGTTTTTTTTCTCTATTTTTATATGAAGCTGAAAATTATGATTTCAAATTTGTGATGAATTGTGTTAGAACTTCATGGGGATTGCACTGAATCTATAGATTACTTTTGGTAGCTGAAAATTGTCCTTTCAAGTTGTGAGAACAATTGTTTTAGAATTTGGTAAGTATTGCATTGAAAGTGTAGATTGTTTTTAGCAGAAAGGCCACTTTAACAAAATTAATCCCATATATTGGAGCGTGGAAGAGCTTTCCATGTTCTGAATTTTCTTCAGTTTCCTTTTTCAATGTCTTAAACTTTTTGTTTTTTGTTTTTTTTAATCTTACAGGTCTTTCACATACTTGTTTACTTATCCACAGGTACTAGTGTTTAGGCTACTGTGAAAGCCTTCCTCAGCCCACTTGACATTTGTATACAGGAAGACTATTAATTTTTGTATTTTAATTATGTATCCCACTACTTGTATCAAGGTGTCTATTAGCTGTAGGAGTTCCTAGGGTTATTTATGTATGAAATAATGCAATCGGGAAATCAAGATACTTTGACTTATTTTTTTTTTATTTGTATCTCCATTATCTCCTTTAAATCTCAAAGTGCTCTAGAGAAGATTTATATACCGTACTGAATAGGGATGGTGAACAACCTTGTCTTGTTCTGAATTTTACTGTAAATGCTTTGTACATTTCTTTATTTTGGTTGGTGTTTTCTTTAGCTTGCTAAGAATCATCTCTATTATGTTGAGGTATATACCTTCTTATCCATTTTCTCACAAAGACTTTTATCTTTGGAATGTAGGATTTTGTCAAAGGTATTTTACACATCTAATGAGATGATCATGTGGTTTTACTTCTTCAGTTTCTTCTTGTGGTGGAATACATTTATTGTTTTACATTTGATGAACCATCCCTGTATTTCTAATGGATGATATTTTTGATATGTTCTTTTATTTGTGTTGTAACTATTTGCTGAGAATTTTTGCTTCTATGTTCATAAGAGAAATTGATTTGTATTTTTCTTCTTTGTTGTATTTTCATGTGATTGAGGTATTAGGGTCATTTTCCTGAAGAAATAAATTAGCAATGCCTCTGTTGTTTCTATTTTGTGGGATTTTTTTGAGGAGTATTGGTGTTGATTATTCCTCGGGTGTCTGCTAGAATTCTTCGTTGCCTCATCTAACCGTGGGTAAGTTTTTTTTTTCGTTTTTGTTTGAAACACTTTTAACTATTGTCTCTATTTCACTGGCAGTTATGGGTCTGTTTCAGTTGCTAATTGACTAGATTTTGATTTAACTTTGGTAGAAAATGCTTAATTTCTTTGAGGATTTCCAGGTAAGTGAAGTATAGATTTTTAAAGTATATTCTTATGATCTTGTTATTTCTTGAGATGTGCCTCATTTCACCTCTAATTTCATTTATCTACATAATTAATACTCATTAATTCTCCATTAGAAATAATCTAATGTATCTGCTTTATATGTTACTTTGTCTTTATCTTTTTCTTTTGTATCGTTAATATTCTTTCATTGGTCTATATACACTTAGGATTTTGATTATGTATCCTTCTCCATCTATCTGTTAGTTAATGTATCATATTCATCAATGTTTCTAACTTCTTCCAAAGAACGAATACTTTTATTGATTCTTTGTATTGTCTATATTTTATTGATTTCAGACAAGTTTGATAATTTCTTGACTTGTACTCTTTTTGAATGCTAGTTATTTTTGTTTACAGGTTTCATATGTGCTGTATGCTTAATAATATGAGATCATACCATATACATATACATATACATATACATATACATATACATATACATATACATATACATATACATATACATCACTTAGTGCCATATATTTGTACTTTAGGAATGCCTTACTTGTTTCTTAGAGTTGTGGTATGCTGTGTTTTCATTTTCATTTAATTCTAAAATTTTAATTTTTTTATTACTTTTCTTTTGATCCATTTATTTTCACTAAGTAGTGAGTTGTTGTTTCTAGGACTTTGTATGCTTACTGTGTTTTCCTGTTGTTCCTGATATCCATCTTTTTTTTGTTTGTTTAGTTTTTTTTTCAAGACAGGGTTTCTCTGTGTAGTTCTGACTGTCTTGGAACTCACTCTGTAGACCAGGCTGGCCTCAAACTCAGAAATACTCCTGTCTCTGCCTCCCAAGTGCTGGGATTACAGGCGTGTGCCACCACCGCCCGGCCACTGATATCCATATTAATCCTTAGTGGCCAGATAGGATGCAGGGTGTTATTTCACATTTCTTGAATCTGTTAAGATAAGACTTGTTTTGTGTCCAAGTAAGTCATTGGCTTGAAAAAACATTTTGAGCTACTGAGAAATTATATTCTTTTTCGTTTGAATTAATGTTTTATAAGTGTCTACTGAGTCCATTTGATTTATGGCTTTATTCAATTTCATATTTTTTTCTTTTTTCTCCATGGTCAGTCTATTAGTAAGAGTGTGGTACTGAAGTCATGCAGCATATCAGAATGTAGGGGTTAATACATGATTTAAGTGCAGCCTCTTCTACTTATTATTATTATTATTATTATTATTAAGCTTATCCCCATTGTGTTGGTACATAAATATTTAGAATTGCAACATTCTCCTTGTGGATTATTGCTTTGATGAACATATAGTGTTCTTCTATAACTTGTCTGAAAGTTTTGAGTTTTAGGTCTATTTATTGAAATTGCTATACCTTCTTGCTGTTTCATTTGTTTAAAAATACTTCTATTCAATTACACTAATGTTATTTCTATCATTGCTTGTAGAATGTGTGTTTCTTTGATTCAGTAGAAGTAGAAATCCTGTTTTCTCATGCAATGTTAATCTACAGCTTTTTGAAGGGGGGGAATTGAAGCCATTGATATTGTGCTTATTAATTCCTGTTAGTTTATTGTTCCTGTATGACTTGTTCCACTTCTTTTAATTTTCTCTTCTGTGATTTTATATTCTTTGTGCTTCTTCATTTGGTTAACCTCTTCAGATTGAAGATTTCATTCTAGTACCTTTTGTATTGCTGTATTACAAGATAAATATTCTTAGATTTATTTTTACTTTGAATAGTTTTTGTTTCTTCATCTGTATTTACTTGATGGTTTTCCATCTAGGCTGGCATTTGTGTATTTTTACTGTTTATAGAACATCCTTCCAGGTCCTTCTGACTTTCCATTCCTATTGACAATTTATATGTTACTTAGACTTTTTCCCCTATAGCTTTAATATTCTTTTTCTGTTCTATATATGCTTTGTCCTTTGATTACTATGTGTTGTGGCAAATTTCTGTTTTGGTCCAGATTATTTGGTGTTCTCTTATTCTTCTTGTTTGTTAATAGTCACCTCTTTCTTTAGGTTATATTAAGTTTATTCTGTGGTTTTTTTGGAAGTATTTTCTGTGCCTCTGAGATAGGTTTCTTCTCCTTCATCTATCCTAATTATTCATAAATTTGGCCTTTTTATAATGTACCAGTGTGGTGGTTTGAATATGCTTGGCCAAGGGAGTGGCACTATTAGGAAATTTGGCCTTCTTAGAGTAGGTGTGGCCTTGTTGGAGAAAGTATGTTACTTTGGGGCTAGAATTGAGAGACCTTCTCCTTAACTTCCTGTAAGCCAGTATTTTTACTGTTTGCCTTTAGAAAAAGATATATAACTTCATCTCCTCCAATGCTGTGCCTGCCTAGATACTACCATGCTTTCTGCCATGGTACTGGACTATCCTAGTAAGAATATAGAAGATTATGTTGCTGAGGGTGATTTGAACTGTAGAAGCCTGGCTCTAGAGGTTTCAGAGAAAGAGAATTTTAGTATGTGGCTGAGAGATGTTTCTTATGATGTTTTGGCCAAAAATATTGTTGCCTTTTGCCAATGTCTTAAGAGTCTACCTAAGGCTTAAGTGAGGAAAGTCAAATCAATTGCATTAACAAAGGAAGTCTCAAAACAATCTCATTTAGATGCTATGGTTTAGTTTCATGAAGAGCATTTTGATGAAGCACAGCAAGTTTAGAAAGAAAAAATACTAAATACCTGGTTCAAGCAGTAAAAGGGCAACAGGAAGAAGTACAATGTTGCTGAATCCTATGTTCAAGCAGATGAACAGATTTAGAGAGTGGTAACCTCAAGGCAAGTTCCCACCCAGCTAAGTTTATTGTTTGTGTTTGTAGTCGAATAAGGAATAGTTATATCATGTTAAGCACAATTATTTATTGTTGTCATTTGGACTTTTAATCTAGGATGAACTACTATCCAGAAATGGAGGGCATACTTGTGGTCCTGAATTTGAGGCTGGAAGACACCAGCTTTTGATTCAGATTTTTAGTAATAGAGATCATGAAAAGTTTTGGGCCAGGCATGGAGGTACATACCTTTGATCCTAGCATTCAGGGGACAGAGCCTTGAAGATCTCTGAGTTCAAGGTCAATCTACAGAGCAAGTTCTAGGACAACCAAGTTAGGCAGTGAAGGAGTTGGAAAAATGGAAAGCTTATGATAATGCAATAGAACAAAGCAACCATGTTCCAGCTCCAGTAAGCAGCAGAACTGAGCAGCTTTGGTGATGTGGCTCTGGCTTTAGAGTCAAGAACAGAAGAGACTACAGGGACAACTGATACTGGTTAGCTGGAGCTATAGCATTAGCAGTAATTTAGAAGAGCTCAGCATCACTCAAGTGAAATCCTCTTGGAATTGTTTTCAGAAAGCAAAAAGCTATGTTTCAGAGATAGCTAAGGTTGTATCTTGTGCTGCAGCTGGACCTAGTAATGTCTAAGTCACCCAAGTGGTGCTGAATTGAAGGCATAAAGGGGTCACTGAAAGCAACTGAAAGACCAGGAAAGGCCACTGGCAAGGCTTTACAGCAATGAAAACCCAAATCAAGACAATCAGATTTCCAGGATGTTTTATGGCTGATTTTTTTTTTTTTTTAGATTTACCATTTTCTTTAACTGAGCTTTTCATTTCTTCTAACTTGTTTTTAACACTTGAAATTTTTCCCCCATATATTTTCTCAGTTGGTGAGGCAAAACATTGTAATATGAGTATTTTTCACTTTCATATTTATCTCAATTTTCTTTACTGATTCTATTTTTGGTTTCTTGTCTTGAACTATTTCCATTATTTTATCACACTATTTGTGTTTTCTCAGACATCTTTACGAGATTTTTTTCATATACTTGTTAAAGTTTCTTGTACATAGTCACAATTGCTATTTTGATGCTCATGTCTACTGCTTCAGTCATATTACATTTCTCTATATCTACAATATTAGGGATGCTGGATTCTCTTGTAGTCATAATATTCTTCTTATTGTTTTTTTCTTCTTTTTAAATTTTTTTTACTGGTCATTTTATTTATTTACATGTCAAATGTTATTTCCCCTTCCCCATTTCCCCTCCAAAACCCCCCTATCCCACCCCCTTACCCATGCTTCTATGAGGATGTTACCCCACCCACCCACTCCTGCTTCATCATCCTAGGATTCCCCTACATTGGGGCATCAAGCCTTTACAGGATCAAGGGCCTCCACTCCCATTGATGCCAGACAAGGCAATTCTCTCCTATATATGCGACTGGAGCCATGGGTCCCTCCATATGGATTCTTTGGTTGGTGGTTTAGTCCCTGGGAGTTCTGGGGGGATCTGGTTGGTTGATATTGTTCTTCCTATGGGATTTTAAACCCCTTCAGCTCCTTCAGTCCTTTCTCCAACTCATGCATTGGGATCTCCATGCTAAGTCTGATGGTTGGATGTAAGAACCTGCATCTGTATCAGTAGGTTTGTTTTTATGCTTTTATTTATGCTGATGTTTAGGCATCTTGGGGTGTGTCTTGGAGTTTTATTGCTGTCAAAAGACACCATGACCATAACAACTCTTGTAATGGAAAACAGTTAGTTGGTCTGGCTTACAGTTTTAGATGTTTAGTTCATTATCTTCATCACAGAAAATATGGCAATAATCCATAGGTATTGATGCTGGAGAATGAGAGTTCTACATCTTGAAGTTCATGCAGTTGAAAGAGACAGTGTCCCATACTGGGCATAGATTGAGCATAGAAAACATCACATCCACCCTCCCCCTCCCCCATAACACACACACACAATGACAGACTTTATCCAACAATGTCACACCTACTCCAAAAAGGGCACACCTCCTAATAATGCCTCTCCCTATGAACCAAGCATTCAAACACACAAGTCTATGAGCTTTACTTATTCAAACAATCACAGGTTGCATGGTTGAGGTGATTTTTAAGTATTGAGATATTTGACATTATCTTTATTCTATGTGCATTCAATTTCTATTGCTTTCTCTGGGTTTAAGGAATATATGTTAGCTGTGAGTTACCTGGGAGGGAATGTGTGGCGTGGAGACATAGAGGCAGTCTATAATAATTGGACTTTGAAGGGGTTTTAAAAAGAGATAATGGGATCTTGTTCATGTATACAGGTGGTTTTCATAGAGAACTGGGGGTGTGGTGAGAAGGGATTGTCAGGCAAGTTTCAGTATTGAAAGAAGTTTTCCTGAAAGAAGAATCATCGGACTATGAGTGCCTTGGGTCTAAACCAAGAATTACAATCTCCCGTGATTAGAGTTGAGACAAAAGGAGGAATACCTATATAGGAGGAGCTGAGGTAGAAGTAAGGAGAGGAAGTTGAGGGTAAGGAGAGGAAGAGGAGAAGGAGAGGAGGAGCTAAGAGTGGAGAAAGAGACAAGAGAGAGAGAGGAAGTAAGAAGTTTGTTATTGGGCTGACATATGTGGATGGAGAGAACATAAAGGAAGAGAAGAATAGTGTGATTCAACTACTCAAGTCCCTGGAGGTATGACCACTGGTGAAACCTGGTAGAGACTGTTTATAAGTATAAAAGGCTGAAATAGTTATCAGAGGAGGGAGAAAAGATGCTTCTCTTGCAAGTTTTGGAAGAATCTCAGGAAATGGATGTAGAGATGAACGAAAGGCTTCTGAACACACTCTGTTACAGTGCTGGAAAAGAGACTTGAGTGATTAATGTGTCAGACAAGAAGGAGAATTGAAGTCATGTATCTGAGTTCAGCTCTGGTGTCACTATTGATGATGTAAGGTAAAATTTCTCTTAGGTATAAGCAGTTGACACAAAGGAAAGAAAGGAAGGAAAAAAGCTTAGAAATTGCAATTTTTAATATTGCCAAAATAGTACTGGAGACTCCATTTACTTTTAAGCATTAATGAAGCACATAAAAGAATAAATTAAATTATATTTTTAAAAGAGTATCAAAGAAACTAGGTCTCTGAAAGCAAAGGCAAAAATCTTTGCAGATGTCAAATGTAACATGGCACTATCACTATTATTTTTAGAGTTAAAAATGATGCCCTTTGAATGGGTTAGTCAGTTTCAAATGGATCAAACTAAAGGAGGTAATTTTTTTTGTCAATCTTTTTATTTTTATTATTTTTACTTTTTTCATGTTTCTTCTGCTTTACTGGCTCCCACTTTATCTTGTTCTCATTATATTTCATGTATTGTTCCCTGGACCTATTCTTCCTCTTTTTTGTCTCCTCTATAGCCACTGTTCAACCCAAACAGATATAGATAAACAAAACAACAACAACAACAACAATAACAACAACAAAAACGGTCTTTACCTTCATCTTCTTTGCCCCTGTCTTTTTCTCAAGTTCTCTTTTGTGGAACACATCCTCACTGAGCATTGTTCCCTGTGAGAAAGTGTGAGGTAGCAGTATATTGTGGAATAACTAATCAGTCCTGAGTAAACTTCTTTTACCTTTAGGATGGATAGCTGGAAGTGACTTTTTAAAATAAAACTTCTAATGGATTGAAAAGATTGTGAGAGCAGAGTCCTCTGATATTATATCTAGCTTTCTTTAATTGTATATTTTCTTTATTTACACAGTATTACCTTCTTCCCGGTTTACCCCTAGAACATTCCTACCCCATCCATCCTCCCCCTGCTTCTATGAGGGTGTTTCACCAAGCACTCACCCCTGCCTACCTCTCCTGCCCTTGCATTCTCCTACACCAGTGAATCCAGCTTTCACAGGACAAAGGACCTTTCCTTCCACTGATGCCTGACACCATCCTCTGCTACATATGAAGATGGAGCCAAGGGTCCCTCCAAGTATATTCTTTGGTTGGTGGTTTAGTCCCTGGGACCTCTGAGGGTTCTGGTTCATTGATATTGTTGTTCTTATGGGGCTGAAAACTCGTCAGCTCCTTCAGTCCTTTTTTAACTCCTCTGTTGGAGTCCTCATGTCCAGTCCACCGGATGGATGAGAGCTTTCGCCTCTGTATTTGTCAGGCTCTGGCAGAGCCTCTCAGGAGACAGCTATATCAAGTTACTGTCAGCATGCACTTCTTGGCATCTACAATAGTGTCTGGGTTTGGTGACTATATATGGGATGGATCCCCAGGTTGGACAGTCTCTGGATGGTCTTTTCTTCAGTCTCTGCTCCACACTTTGTCTCCATATTTCCTCTCCTGAGTATTTTGTTTCCCCTTCTAAAAAGGACCTTAGCATCCACACTTAGGTCATCTTTCTTCTTGAGCTTCATGTGGTCTGTGAATTGTACCTTGGATATTGTCAGCTTTGGGCTAATATCTACTTATCAGTGAGTGCATATCGTGTGTGGTTTTTTTTATTTTGTTTTGTTTTGTTTTTGTTTTTGCGATTGGGTTACCTCACTCAGGATGATAATTTCTACTTCCATCCATTTGCCTAAGAATTTCATGAAGTCATTGTTTTTAACAACTGAATAGTACTTTATTGTGTAAATGTACCACATTTTCTGTGTCCATTCCTCTGTTGAATGATTCTTTCCTGCTTCTGGCAATTATAAATATGGCTGCACATAGTGGAGCATGTGTCCTTCTTATATGTTGGCGTGTCTTTTGGGTATATGCCCAGGAGTAGTGTAGCTGAATTCTTAGGTAATACTATATCCATTTTTCTGAGGAACTGCCAGACTGCTTTCCAGAGTGGTTGTACCAGCTTCAATCTCACCAACAATGGAGAAGTTTTCCTTTTTCTCCATATCATCACCAGCATCTGCTGCCACCTGAGTTTTTGATCTTGGCTATTCTAACTGGTATGATGTAGAATCTCACGGTTGTTTTAATTTGTATTCCCCTGATGACTAAGAATGTTTTACATTTCTTTAGGTGCTTCTCCATATTCCTCAGTTGAAAATTCTTTGTCTAGCTTTGTACCCCATTTTTAATAGGGTTGTTTGATTCTGTGGAGACTAATCTCTTGAGTTCTTTGTATATATTGGATTAAGTCCCAGCATAAACTATATTTAACACCTAGATTTTCTATATGTTGATTTGACTGGATTGAGGCATGTCCAAAGGAAGAATCATCTGGAAAAGAGATTACCATGTGAATTTGTAGACTGAGTAGAGAACTTCTGTTCTCACCAGTGTATATGGAAATTGCTCAGTTTTTGATTCCCAGAGCTAAAATTACAGAATGAGTCAAGTTTTGCTAGTCTGCCATTGTGATCTTCACCTGTCAAGAAGCTTAGTCATTGCCAAATAAGTTATCTTGGGTTGCCCACACTGCTCCAGTTCCCAATGGGCTTTTAGGTTTTGATTTTAGTGACTCTAGAATAGAGCAGTACATACTCCTGCTGATCCCCAGATTTATTGATTTGTCTCATAGATGAACTCTATATTTTTGTACTTCTGACATATTTGAAATTAATCACGTCATATCCCAGTGCTAAATACTGTGCAACTGGTCAATGATGCCTCACCTCTTCTCATAGCCATTCATCAAGGTGTTCAATAGTAAAAGGCAAAGAACATCCTAAGATGTTCTGATACTTTATTTTAATTGTACTACTCTATCCTATATTTGATACATAAATCTTGAAAGAAGATATCTTTTTTGTTAACAAACCTGTCCTAAATTTAATCTATAGTTTGGAAAAAGTTGCTCCCCAGAGTCAAAAAATCAAGTCATCCATTTGTAAAATGGAGGTCATTCATGAATTTTTTTTTTCAGTTTGACAGTGTCTATTTTCTGGTATTTTCAATTGTTCATGCAGACCTTTAAGAAATTGCTCTCCCAAAGTCTAGAGAAGAAGTTAGGGAAGGTTAAAGACAGATATTGTATAACTACAATATTTTCTAACAAGTTGCCAAATAAGAACATTGACACTTCATTATTATGCATGAATATATAGATCAGGAGCTTGGGCTTGCTCCCTGATTATCTTATAAATTATATAATCTCTTTATTCTATTCTATGTATACCACATGCCTGGTTACCTCTCCTCAGTCTCAATATTTCCTCAGAGTTGGGCAGGCAAATCTCACATGCTTGACTAGCTTTCTAGAATTGCTATTTCTATATCAGAACTCCCACCTCTTATTTCCTGTATTTGTTATCAAGACATCAGCTTTGTTTTGTTAGATGACACCTCTATAAAGTACACAAGAGATTCAACTGACAATGTCCCTGTGAGCTTGATTTTTCTTGTCTATAGGTACTGATTTCCATGTACCCATGACTTAATTAAATGTAGATATCAGAGAGTAGCCTTTCAAAAATCAAGTGATCCCTCTTTGGTAGCACTCTGGGGAGGGAAAAAGATGATTTTCTACTTCAAGCCCCATTATCATTTGGTGATACAGAGGATAATGAGTCTCATCTCAATAAATCTAGATAGGCAATGAGAAGTATGAATGTTTCTGGTGAAACCTGATGTGACTGGACTCAGCAATAATTTTACAAATACAATGGTAAATTTATTTACTAATTTCTTTGTTTCATGATGTTATAAAAGGGGATAAAGCAAAAAGGACCAGTAAGTGGAAAATAATGTTGAAAAGGAAATGAGAATTCCATTTCATCCTCTGATTCTTACATGTTTTATATCCTTTTTCCTCCCAATTCTGTACCCTGTATCTTGAATAGGGTGATTTAGATGTGGCATTAAGGGGAGAGAGTTTAACTACTACTTATTGTAAGCACATTGACCAGTTATGAGTTTCTGTTATCAATACTAACAACTACAAAAGGAAATTCTCTGATCAAAGGTGGCAGCAGCACTATGTGTACTTTCATGAAAAATAGAGTTTCTTATAAGATTTTAGAATTATAGGTTTCTGGATGGAAAAACTGAGTGACCTTGAGTATCCATAAGCTGTAGTTCTTACTTTCTGTTGGCTGGAAGCTTGAACTACATCTTAGTGTGAGGGGCTTATTGCTTTCTATGTGTCACAAAGTTTCCATACATTTCTTTCATCCCTAATTACAAAGTATCAGGTTTTCTTATGTCCTTTTCATACTCCCATGGTGGACTTCTCAATTCAGGCTCTTCCCTTCAAAATTAATTCTCAGGTATGCAAGTTGATGTCTTTCTTATTTTCAGAGAATCTTATTGTTCAAGTTTTTAAAAAGTTTAGCCAGAAAAACACCATGAGCTTCTGAGTGCCATTATGATGTATAAGTAGGTGGTGGAGAGATGAGAGAGAAACATCAGTGGAATGATTTGAATACCATGTAGGGAGGTGGAGTAGATGGATGTGAGTAGCCTATGCTGCTACCTGAGACCATGGTGAAATCCTCGCTCATGCTGCTTCTGCTAACAAGGTCTAGGTTCATGGCCATGCAGCAGCATGAGTTTGTGTCAAAGTCCATGGTCCCTTTTACCACCAAATGTCATGAAGAGAAGATTTTCTTTGTCTGGGCTACTATCCAGGAACATATTAATGTCTGAGTGCTGGTCAGAGCTGGCACTATCACTGAATGACTGTAACCTTTGAGACAGCTTACCCCACTCTTCACCTGCTATAGCATACAGGAGAGCCACCGTGCACTTTGTCTGGATATCACGGTAGAGATAGTCCTATTAATATGTATTCAGGAGAGCTGGCAGGCTGACCAATATCCAATATCCAGCTACCACCCAGACCAATATCCATTACTTTGAGTTAGCCCAGCCTAAGATCTACACTTTCTATGAACTGCTGGAGTATATGAAAGAGCCTCTCCTGATGATCCAAAGCTGTGAGATCTCCATGACCCAGGCAACAACAGGATATTGAAGGAAATTTCTGGGGAGAATCCAGAATTGACAGTTCAAAGCCAGAAGTCTTGAAAAAGACCAACAACCCATTGCAAGGAACATTTTCAAGTAAAGATATTTGGACAAAAATTGTTTACTCTGTGACACACTGTGACACACTGTAGCTTTCATGACAAGATAGTTTGATTGTTGTTGTTTCTTTTTTAATTTTAATTTTTAACTTTTGTGAGGAAGAAGTTGCAAGAACAGAAGGACGATATGAAGAGATTGGGAAATGAGTGAAATTGGAGTATATGATATAAAATTCACAAGAATCTATAAAGAGTGTTTAAAAACAAGTTTAATGGTGGTAATCTCTTTATGAATGATAGACGCCTTGTTGCCATTCTCCAACTTTAAGTTTTATCATTCTCTTTTGAATTAAACAAGCTTCATATTTTTTATGTGTTTGCTCTTTCCTTGCAGGTATAAATAAGTTAAATGAGCAATAGCCATGTTTGAAAGCATGTTGATTTGCAGTTTGTTTCACCAAATAGCTCAGTCTAATAGTTTTGAATTTAGTCTCATCCACAATCTCAGAACACCAGCAAAATGCACATCAGTTCTTGACAGCGATGCACCAAAATTTCTTCTATGCAAGTTCCTAATAGTGTCCTTATCTGAATTATCATGGTCATAGTCTTTTGTTTCAGCATTTCTATGACGATTCTGGTATTCTAGAATCCTGAAACAATGTCACAGTAAGCTCTATTACAGCCCTCAAGGGTTCTGTAACTCACAGCATCAAATAATTTCACATGTTGCCTATGGTTTAATCCCTATAACCCAAGAACTAGAAGGCTAATTTTATTACAGCAATGGATACCCCTCTTCTATAACTCTTTTCTGTTTTGTTTTGGTTTGCTTTTGCTTTAACTATTTTCATTGCTGTGAAACATATTTGACAAAAAAAATATATTTTAGAAGGGAAGTTTTTGTTTTGGCTCACAGATCAAGGGTATAGTCTTTGGAAGCAGGGAAGGTCTGAAAGTAAGCAGAGCTCCAGCCATGGTATCAGGAGCATGAAATACTGCTATACCTTGCATCTTCTGTCAGGAGACAGAGAGCAATAAACTGTATTGTTCAACTATCTTTCCTTTTTAATTTACATCAAGACCCAAACTAACAGACAGGATAGTGATGCCCACATTAATTATTTCTTATTTTTCCTCACTCAAACCTTCCTATAAATTCCCTCATAGGCATATGGAGATATATTTTCATTGTAATTGTAAATCTAGCAATTTCCATGATGGAAATTAAAACTAGTTCATGGTGTTATTTTGTGATCTTACTTTTTTTTTCTTATTTTACAACAAGAAGAACATGTCTCAACTGCATGCCAATATCAGCAAGATACAACACCTAAATTCAAATTGTATGCTGAAGTTAAGGCAACTGGGATTCAAACAGTACTAATTAAACCCTAGGTAGTCTTCTTTGACAAGCATAAAATTATTCTCACCTATGGATTGTTAGTATTTTTACAATTGTCTATCATAAATTGAGATAAAAATACACCCACTCCAGATTAATTTCCTATCCAAACTAAAATATTTTTACCTCCTTACTTAAGCTCCCACTACCATATCATTTTCACAAGACATAATGCATTATAATCTGAGCATTTTCAGCAAGAACATTTAAATTTTAAAGAGTTCTACAAGCTGTAAAATCAAGATCAATGTATTTTCAGTTTTGTTTTATCTGAAGAACTCATTGCTTGCAGATTACCAACATTTCCCTTCATTTTTCACCTTGTTTGTCTACTGTGTGTATATGTATATGCTTTATGTCTCCCTATGGCTAAATCTCTTCCTATGAGAGCTTCAGTATAACTTAATAATCTTTAAGGTAACTTGGTTTCCAAGTATAGTTATATTCTGAGGTATTGGGGAGAAGATATCAGCATATAGACTTTTGTAGGGTATATAATTAGCCCAAAACAGGTTACCATATTTAGACTCAGGATAAAACTCTATTATACATTGTGATAAATGACATAAAATAGGACTGTTTTCATGTCCATGTGATCCCTGTGGGTGTGTAGTAATGTAGTTACTCATTATCTCTTACTGCATTAACAACTTTTGGTCTAACAGTTCTGACTTCTGTCACAAAATGTTCTCTTAACATTTGTATTATTAATAAAAGTCTTAGCAGAAAAAGTTGGAAAAAGATGTAATTAAAGTTCATGAACACTATCCCCAAATTAACTGTTCTGCTTTCTCACTTCTGCAACTGGTTTCTTATGAGATACCTGGTTCATTGTGCTACTTGTTTTATGCTGCACATATACAGAAAATATCTCAATTGTCTACATCCATAGTTTTCAAAAAACTAAAGACTCTTTCCAATTTTTCTCAATAGCAATACTCTTGACATGGGAGTCTGTAAAATAATCTAAAGTTGCTGCAGTTTTCCACATTATTAAATCAGAGAACACTAGAGGTAATGGACAGTCATCACTGTTTTACCCATCACACAATTATATTTGAAAACAAACTAGATTGTGGTTGCTCATAGGGTTCCATTGGAAGATATTATAGATGCAAATTCTCAGTCTAATGCCAACTGTGGAGAATCAGAATCTTCATTTCTTTTTTTGCCCAAATCCCTGAGAATATTCTATCCATTAGCATTTGAGGGGCAATTAGCTAAATCTTCTCTTTTCATGTTGAAATACATGTTAGTAATGCATAAGGATTTCTTAAAATATGAGTGACCTGGATGAAGGATAGCTGGATGGAATAACAACATGGCTACCTATTAGCAAACAGTATTAACTAAAATATTTTAGGTATCTGTGCATGATTAAAATCAAATTATGAAGCACAATTACTTAAAGAAATGTTTAATTTCCCTTTAGTCATCAGTAAATAAAAGCTAAACTTAATTTGAGATTTTTATCTTATCCTAGTTAGAATGGCCAAAATCAATAAAACAAATGACAGCACATGCTGGTGAAGATATGGGGGAAAGGGAGCAAAACACTTATTCATTGCTGGTGGAAATGAAACTTGTTACTATGGAAATCAGCATAGAGTTTACTCAGGAAGCTGAAAATAAATCTACCACAAGATACAGCTATACCACTCTTTGGTATATACCCAAAAGAGTATTCTAAGCTTACTACAGAGATACATTTGTGATTATCAAAATATGTTTGATTCAATGAAAACATTGAAGTAAATATTACTATTTTATGTTTTTATCTTTGTATTTGTTTGCAACACTTTAATAATATTCTGATGCTGTAGCCTTTGGTAGAAGTCAAAATACACTGGAGAAATCATAGAATAATTGTGATTTGTTGTTCTCTGCTATGTTAGTGTGACCTCATGCAGTGTTGGATAGTCTTTAGAGTGATTTCTAAGCAGAGTGTCTAAGTACTCTGGTTTTATTAGGTACTATCAGAAAAGTCCTTCCAAAAGAATATCTGTAGCAGCCCCATTCTGCATCATATCTGCCACATGCTAAACAAAAGTAAATAGACTTGGGTGGATGAATTTTATAAGCATAAAATATACATAAACAATGAAATCTTCTATTCAAAGTAGTTTCTTATTTGGACATTAGTCACAGTCAGACAGATACTTTCCTACAGTGGTTTTTATTCATCTCTAAGTGTGTAGTATGATTTCTCACCAATATCCATATTACTTATATAGCAAAAGTACTAAATAATTTCTTAGTTATGCAAGACATATGGATTGATTGTGCTCCCATAAACATATGGTAAAGTATAATTTTCAACTAATTCAGACTACCATCAATCTTCCAAAATAAAGTCTTTACAAAATTAGTCAGATTTTGCCATAATGCTATTCTTTCAGTTTTGCCGCTCAAAAATTAAAAGATAAAATTTGGTGTATGAAAAACATACAGAGGCTGGAGAGATGGCTCAGTGGTTAACAGCACTGACTGCTCTTCCAGAGGTCCTGAGTTCAATTCCCAGCAACCACATGGTGGCTCACACACATCTGTAATGGGATCTGATGCCCTCTTCTGGTGTGTCTGAAGACAGCAACACTGTACTCACATAAAATTAAAAAAAAAAAAAAAGAAAAACATACAATGAGGTAAGATGGTAAGAGTGTTAAGGCCAAAGTAACTGTTGCCAGTCTAGCTAGCCATTTTGTGCTGTTATTAATGATATAAAGAAACTTTCTCATGTTACTGTTACTAGGAACCTTTTTCATTTCCGAATTGACTTTGTATTCTATCATGTTCTATCCTTTGGTGTTCCTGGAAATCAATCACAATAGAAGTCAGTTAGATGTGCTTTCTGTAGTTAGCTACAATATGCTTGGACTCTTTGATATCCAGCAGAAACGAGACACTTTTACTCCTTCTGGCTGGAATATGCACATAGTACATACCTTTAATCCCAAACAACGAAGGTAAAGTTAGTTTGTAGAAATGATGTCTACTGCATACAAAATGACAAATCAGAGGATTTGACAGAATGAATCAAAAATAGGAAATGCCTAACTCTCAGAAAAATAGACCAAAAGAGAGAGTACTTAAGAACAGTGTAGGGAGGGAGTTTAGTTCAGTTGGGAGCACTTTAGTATGATGAAGTTCATTGAGTGAGTGCTGTGCACTAGAGTTGAGTTTGGAGGGAGAGAGAGAGAGAAAGAGAGAGAGAGAGAGAGAGAGAGGGAGGGAGGGAGGGAGGGAGGGAGAAGGAGGAGGAGGAGGAAGAGGAGGAAGAAAGAGGAGGAGAAAGAGGAGGAAGAGAGGGAGGAGAAGGAGGAATAGGAGGAGGAGGAGAAGGAGGGGCAAGGTGAGGAGAGGAGGGACAGTTTTACAGAAACAGGTTGCAGGTGAACACAGAATGAAACAGAGAAATAGAAGGAGCCAGAATATTAGAACAGATTGCCAGAGTTAGTTTGGGACTAAGGAGAACGTTTCAGTCAGAAGCTTAGAGAACCCACATTGATCAGTCAGGTTGGAGAGGAGTTTGAGCCAGACTAACTGAGTTGAACCAGCCAGAGTTCAGAAAGTACTAAAAAGGGTGAGTTTATCCATCAGCAAGGATGGGGGAAAGGATTGTGCAAGGGGGTGATTGGAATAGGGGTCATGAGTGGTGTGTTGTGAATGAGTAAAAAAATATTAAAATAAGGAGAAATAAAAGAAGCAATTATTTTCATCTGATGTGAAGAGTTGGTTCAGTGTTTAAGTGTGAGTACCTCTCTTTCATAGAATTCCAGTTTGGTTCCCAACACTTGGATTGGGTAAATCATAGATGTCTGCAACTTCTGCTTCAGAGAGGATCTATGGAATCTGATGCTTCTGGGAGTACTTGAATTCACAGTCATATAGACATTCATATATACATGCCTGAAAATATTTTATAAAAAATTAACTCATTTTAAAAGGAAATAATTCACGTGTTTGAAAATTAATAAAATTTGTAACAGAAAATGAGATTCATGTAAGTAACAAAAAATAACCGTTTAGGGGAAAGGGAAAATGAATAAGCATAGTACAGAGATATTAGTAGGAGCTATTAACTACTAGATATACCTAATTGTAACACAATTGTCAAACTGTGTTGAATTTGATCTAACTCTGTCTCTTGGCCCATACTAGCTCTCAGATATAATTAAGTGTGATCTACTTAGTTCTGCAAATAATTTGAGAACTATTAAAAGCATCAGACAATCATAACTAATTTTCTAGTCTTCCAGGAGTTCAAAATGTGCAAAAATGCACATTTCATCCTTTAGATTCTCTATGCCAGTTAAGTTTCCTTCACTGAAAAGAAAAGGAAAGTGTGTGGTAGGCATTAACTTTAAATGAATCATGAAATATTTTTCTGAGTAAAGCTTGGCCCTTAGGGAATTTTATAAAATATTTCTGGATAAAATTTCAATTCTGTAAATACCAAAAACCAGATCAAGCAAAGATTGGTTGTTGTTTTCTTATCTGGATTTATCCTCTCAGACTCTGGTAGAGTAGAATTATATATGCATTTTGATTCACAATCCTTAGAAGATTAATATTAGTAATTATTCATAGCTTTACTAAAAATGTGTATGTGTGAAAGGAATAAATCTAAACAAAGATCCCAAATAAATGCATTATTATACACTTGATTCATGGTCCAGCAGTACTACATTACAGATAAATTAGATGTGAAGACATGTGTTGAATGGGGTTGTTTTCTGAGTCCTTGTTCAAACAATCTCAAAAAACATGTTGGCTAGAGAGTTCAGGAGATATCGGAGCTTCATCTCACTTCCCAAGTCTCTGATTACAAAGGTGAGATCTTAATTTGTGTGTAATACATAGCACCAAATGTATTACAAAGTTGTTGACTTCAATGTGTGTTTCTCATCTGAATATAGAGCCCCTAATGAATATAGCATATTACTAGTATACCTTTTTTAAAAATGGCTTCAAATTCTAGGATCTATGGTAAATTCTGTTTTACTTCTTTATAATGAGGAATGGTAATTATAGTGCTCCTGATATTCTGTCCACTTCCCAAGTTTTAAAAATTCAGGTCAGATTGGAAGAGAAAAGCATAGCCGGTGTCCATTATCTCTTGAGTTTAAATTAAGGGACTTCAGCAGAAATCACAGCATCCAGGCCAATATCTCCAATATTATTTCTGACATGCTGAACATTCCTCAAGATGTCTTGTTCTTTTCAGGAACAGTAAAGGGTATGTGATCCTTGAATTTTCTGTACTTTTACTCCAAATATTCCTTTTTCTTTTTCCTGAGACAGGGTTTCTCTGTATATCCCTGGCTGTCCTAGAATTCACTCTGTAGACCAGGTTGGCCTCACACCCAGAAATCCGCCTGCCTCTGCTTCCCAAGTTCTGGGATTAAAGGCATGCACCACACTGCTCAGTTTTACCCCAAATATTCTTGAATAGTCTAAGGGTTAATCTTGATTATAACTTGACTGAAATCTGGAATCAACTAAGAAACTCACTTCTCTGGGCAGGTTTCTGAGAGCATTCCCAGAAAGGGTCATCTGAGAGGAAAGGACTACATCCCAGAGTAGGAGAGACCTTATTTGGGGAATCCAGCTATAAATATATCCTACAAATAAAAGGACCCAAAAAGAAGGCAGAACTGACTGTCTTTTCTTCTTTTTAAATTTTCAAAATTTCTTTTAAAGATTAGAATATCACATCATTTTCTCTCTCCCTTTCATTTCTGCAAGTCCTGTTAAACATCTATTCTTATTCTCTCTTTCAAATTCACAACTCCTTTTTATGTTAATCATTCATATGTGTATTAGTATTCATATATATGTACATGCATGTATATAACTACACATATATATGTAGTTTTAGAAACTGAAATGTCAATTTTTAAATACCTTATTTTTTATAATACCAACCTTTATTAAATAGATTTTCCATAGTTAAAACAGATAACCTCAAAATTCCTCACCACACCTGAATTTTAAAAATAAAATTTTATTATAAAAACCTTGCAAAAAACCACATATGTACTGGACCCCTTTAACAGCAAGAATTTTATAATTTCTCTGATAAAATCTAGTTCCTAGGAAGGCCCAGCATGTATGTGGAAAAGGTCAACAGGTGATAAATCTTGTATGACACTCAATTATTAGCTGGACCTATTTTTCTTAAAGAGTGACCTTTGGTGTACTAAATGTAATAGACTGTGTGCTCATTTTTAATTAACTGTCTGCACATAAGATTGAAGCTGATCTTGTTACAGTTATAATATGAAATGAGAAATGACACGATTAGTATGGGACATGTACTTTTGATTATATATGCTCACAGTTTTTTCAGCCAAAAATTTAAAAGAAAGCAAAATAAGAATAAGAAATATTAAGCTGTTATAATACTGTTGCTTGGTAGTTCTAGTAGTCATTTTGATACAACCTATGACTACCTGAGAAGAACTTTGAGGAGAAACTACCTGGATCAGTTTGGTATGTGGCAATGTCTGTAGAGGGCTACTGCCTTGATTATAAATTGGTATTGTAAGACTCCAGTGATGGTTGACAGCACCATTCCTTGAGCAGAGTGTCCTGATTAGTGTAAGAAAGAAGACAGCTAGCTGAGAACAAGCAAAAGTGTATTCACACTTTACTCCTGACTGTGGATGTGATGTAATTACCTCCTTGAATTCCTGCCTATATTTTCTAAAAATGATAAATAGAAACCTAGAATTTAAAACTAAATTAACTCTCTTCCCGGAGGGTTTTGTGTGTGTGTGTGTGTGTGTGCGTGTGTGTGTGTCAGAATACTTTATCAGAGCAACAGAAATGTAACTAGAAAAATTGTATTGAAAAGTAGAAAATAGATTAAATATTTAAACAGTAGAACCTAGGAATATATCTTTCACCAGTTTTTTGTTATTTATTTATTTATTTACACTTCAGATTTTATCACTCCCCCTCCTGTCCATCCCTCCAATGGTCCACATCCCATACCTCCTCTCCATGCCCCTGTCTCCACAAGGATATCCCTACCACCCACCACCCACCCAACCAGACCTCTAAACTCCTCGGGGCCTCAAGTCTGCTGAGGATTAGGTGTATCTTCTCTGACTCAACTCAGAACCGGCAGTCCTCTGCTGTCTATATGTTGGGGGCCTCATATCAGGTGGTGTATGCTGCCTGGTTGGTAGTCCAGTGTTTTAGAGATCTTGGGGGTCTAGGTTAATTCAGACTGCTGGTCCAACTACAGGGCCACCCTCCTCCTCAGCTTTTTCCAGCCTTTCCCTAATTCAACTACAGGGTTCAGCAGCTTCTGTCCATTGGTTTGGTGCAAATATCTGCATTTGCTTGTTGGATCTTCTGGAGGGCACTCATGATAAGTCCCTTTGTGTGAGCACTCCATAGCCTCAATAATAGTATTAGGCTTTGGAACCTCCCCTTGAGCTGGATCCCACTTTGGGGCTGTCGCTGGAACTTCTTTTCCCCAAGCTCCTCTCCATTTCCATCCCTGCAGTTGTTTCAGACAAGAACAATTATGGTTCAGAGTTTAGACTGTGGGATGGCAATCCCTGCCTCACTTGATGCCCTTCTTCCTGCTGGATGTGGGCTCTATAAGTTCCCTCTCCCTACTGTAGAGCATTTCATCTAAGGTCCCTACCTTTGAGTCCTGAGAATTTCTCACCTCCAGGTTTCTGGCACATTCTGGAAGATAACCCCAATCCCCTACCTCAATAGGTTGCCTGTTTCTATTCCCTTGGCCTGGACCCCCACACCTGGCCAGGCCAGAGATCTTCATGGGAAACCCTCCGAAACCCTCCGGAACAGGGATCCACATTCTCTCCGAGGTCCCTCCCTACCCATTTGTGATTACTTTCCTCTCCCTCCCAAGTGAGTCTGAGCCGTCTTCATTTGGGCCCTTCAGGTTGTTGACCTTTTTGGGTTCTGTAGCCTGTATCTTGGGTATACTCTACTTTTTTTTGGCTAATATCTATTAGTGAGTACACACCATGAATATCCTTTTGGGTCTGAGTTACCTCACTCAGGATGCCATTTTCTATTTCCATCCATTTGCCTCCAAAACCCAGGATGTCCTCATTCTTAATAGCTGAGTTGTATTCCATTGTGCAAATGAACCATATTTTCTGTATCCATTATTCTGTCATGGGACGTCTGGGTTGTTTCCTGGTTCTAGCTATCACAAATAAGGCTGCTATGAACATAGTGGAACATGTGCCCCTGTGACATGGTAGGGCATCTTTTGGGCATATTTCTAATAGTAGTATTGCTGATTCTTCTTCTTCTTCTCTTTTTTTTTCTTTTGTTTTTTCGAGACAGGGTTTTTCTGTGTGGCCCTGGCTGTCCTGGAGCTCACTCTGTAGATCAGGCTGGGCTCGAACTCAGAAATCTGCCTGCCTCTGCTTCCCAAGTGCTGGGATTAAAGGCTTGCGCCACCACTGCCCAGCATGTATTGCTGATTCTTAAGGTAGATCTATTTCTATTTTTCTGAGGAACCTCCAGATTGATTTACAGAGTGGTTATACCAGTTTGACATCCCGCCAGCAATGGAGGAGTGTTCCGCTTTCTCCACATCCTCACCAACATATGTTGTCAACTGAGGTTTTGATCTTAGCCAATCTCATTGGTGTAAGCCGGGATCTCAGGGTTGTTTTGACTTGGATTTCTCTGATCACTAAGGACTTTGAACATTGCTTTAGGTGCTTGATAGCCATTCAAGATTCTTCTGTTATGAACTCTCGATTTAGTTCTATACACTATATTTTGATTGGGTTGTTTGGTTTTTTGTTGGTTAGCTTCTTGAGTTCTTTATATATTTTGGATATTAGCCCTCTATCAAACGTGAGGTGAGTGAAGATTTTTTTTTCACAATCTGTAGGTTGCTGACTTGTCTTATTGACTGTGTCTTTTGCCTTACAGGAGCTTTCCAGTTCCATGAGGTCCCATTTATCAATTCTTGATCTTAGAGCCTAAGCCATTGGAGTTCTGTTTAAGAAATTTCCTCCTGTGCCAATGAGTTCAAGGCTCTTTCCCACTTTTTCTTCTATTAGATTCAGTGTATCTGGTTTTATGTTGAAGTCCTTGATCCACTTGGACTTGAGCTTTGTACAAGGTGATAAATATGGGTCTATTTTCATTTTCTACATACAGACAACCAGTTAATTCAGCACCATTTGTTGAAAATGCTTTCTTTTTTTTCCATTGTATATTTTTGATGTCTTTGTCAAAGATCAATTGTCTGTAAGTATGTGGTTTTATTTCTGGGTCTTCAATTATATTCCACTGATCAATGTGTCTGTCTCTGTACCAGTAACATGCAATTCTTATCACTATTGCTCTGTAGTAGAGCTTGAGGTCAGGGATGGTGATTTTCCCAGCCATTCTTTTACTGTTAAAAATTGTTTTCTCTATCCTGTAATTTTTGCCTTTTCAGATGAATTTGAGAATTACTCTTTACATGTGTTTTCCATGTGATTGCCTATGGTAGGATGGTTATTTTTACTATATTAATTCTGCCAATCCATGAGCATGGGAAATCACTCCATTTTCTGAGATCTTCAATTTCTTTCTTGGGAGACTTGAAGTTCTTGTCATACAGCTCTTTGACTTGTTTGGTTAGAGTTACCCCAAGATATTTTTACTATTGGTGGCCATTTTGAAGGGACTTGTTTCCCTAATTTCTTTCTCTGCCTGTTTATCATTTGCATAACAAAAGGGTACTGATTTGTTTGAGTTAATCTTATATCTGGCCAGGTTTATGAACTTGTTTATCAGCTGGAGAAGTCCTCTGGTAGAATTTTTAGGGTCACTTATGTATGCTATCATATCATCTACAAATAATGATACTTTTATTTTTTCTTTGCCAATTTGTATCCCCATGATCTTTTTGTTGTCTCATTGTTCTAGTTAGCACTTAGAGTACTGTATTGAAAAGATATGGGAATAGTGGGCACCAAAAAGAAGCAAACTCACCCAAGAGGAGAATGCAGGAAATAGTCAGACTCAGGACCAAAATCAATCTAATAGAAACAAAGAGAATACAAAGAATCAACAAAAAACAAAAGCTGGTTCTTTGAGAGAATCAGCAAGACAGATAAACCCCTAGTCAAATTAACTAAAGTGCTCAGAGGAAGTATCCAATTTAACAAAATCACAAAGGGAAAGTGAGACATAACAACAGAAGTGGAGGAAATTAAAAAATTCATCAGATCCTAGTATAAAAGCCTATACTCAACAAAACTGGAAAGTGATAATTTTCTAGACAGATGCCAAATACTAAAGTTAAATCAAGAATAGGTACATTATCTAAACAGGTCTAAATCTCACAAGGAACTAGAAGAAGTCATTAAAAAACCTCCCAACAACAACAACAACCAAAAAAAAAAAGACAAGAAAACAAAACAAAACAAAACATAGGGTCAGATCGAATCAGTAAAGAATTCTATATCAGACCTTCAAAGATCTGATACCAATATTCCTATTCCATTAATAGAAACAGAAGGAACACTACATAAATCATTCTATAAAGCTATAATTACTCTGATACTGAAACTACACAAGGACTCAACCAAAAATTCGAAATTCAGACCATTTTTGGTTATGAATATTGATGCAAAAACACTCAATAAAATTCTTGCAAACCAAATCCAAGAACACATCAAAACCATCATTCACTACAATCATCCCAGGGATGCAAGGTTGGTTCAATATAAGAAAATCCATTAACATAATCTACTATAAAAACAAACTAAAAGAAAAAAATCACATGATAATCTCTTTAGATGCAGAAAAAGCATTTAACAAAATACAAAAACCCTACATGTTAAAAGTATTAGAGAAATCAGGAATTCAAGGCCTATGCCTAAACATAGTAAAAGCAATTCATGGTAAACCAACAGACAATATCAAATTAAATGGAGAGATACTTGAAACAATCACACCAACTTTTATTGTTTGTTGAAGTAGACATTTTCCTGCCACTTGTGATGACTTTTTAATTAAATGATCATATTTTATCACAATTTATTTTGAGAAGAAGGAAGTAATCTACTTGCCCATACCCTAGATTTCTTATTTATACGATGGGAATAGTACTTCTGTTTTGGATGGGTGGACAGATTTTAAAACACACACATACACACACACACACACACAAATATATATATATATATATATATATATGACAACTTTTTATAACTGGTATATGAGTATACAGTTTTCTCTCCTGAGATAGAAATTGCTTTTGCAAACTACTTATTATATGTCTACTTATTAAATTGTAATAAATATTCAGTGCAGATCAAATGTGGTTAGTTAACTAATGACAAAAAGTTAAGCATTATCATGTATTCACCTATTCAGTCTCAGCTCTGTCACTTGCCAAACATGACAGTCTAGTTCAAATCTATGAAACTCTCAACTTCATCTTTTAAATTAGTTAAAATAGACAAACAATCCCAAAGAGAGAAAATTCCATCATTTTTTTCTAAAAATATGCAGGCATATAACTATTAGGCATATAAATACTGTTTCATTATTCTATAATACTGTACATTATTCTATAATGTGGGCTACCAGTAAACACATAAACTTCAGAGATTGTACAATATTCTGAGGAGCCAGACGATGCAGAATATCAGAGGTACAGAGTGTAATCAGGCTTTCTCATCTGTAATAGATTTTCTTCTTTCTCTGTGTGAAATGTACTGATTGACATGATCATTAAAGAAAAACTCTGTCATGTTTCACACTTCTACAACACAAGGATTAAATGGTTTTATTTTGGTTTGTTTTGGGCTTGTAAAATTTGGGAATTTCTCTACATGGGTTTTTATAAGAAGAGCTTTGTAAGCTTTCCAAATTGCTCTGTTTGAATAATTTAGAGAATTCTAGGTTTAACTTTCTTGGGCTAGGTTTCGGGTATTTATTTAAACCGAATCAATGTCATTTTTCTCCTTTCAGCACAACAGTGAGTGACCAGCTCTGTCACTCATGCACTCACCCTCAGCTACAAAGCCAACTTTTATTACCTGTTATGTAATAATAGTTACTTTTCAACATTTCTGCTGTGGGTGTGATGTTAATTTTGTCAGGAAAGGGTAGCAAGGAAAGAATGAAAGAAAAAGTAAAGTGATTCCTCCTGAATTGTTTTGTATTTGGTTTTTCCCTTACTCAAAGATCTTCCAAAAGTATGCATGTCTATGGTGAGTTATTAACTTCAGTTAAGAAGCTACAGTCCAAGTGGATAAAAGACCTTCACATTAAACTGAGATACACTGAGGCTAATAGAAGAGAAGGTGGGGAAGAGGAATACTTGGGCACAGGGGAAAAGTTCCTGAACAGAACACCAATGGCTTATGCTCTAATACCAAGAATTGACAAATGGGACCTCATAAAATTGCAGCGCTTCTGTAAAGCAAAGGAAATTGTCAATACGACAACCAACAGATTGAGGAAAGATCTTTACCAATCTTACATGTGATAAAGGGCTAATATCCAACATATACAAAGAACTCAAGAAATTAGACTCCAGACAAACAAATAACCCTATTAAAAATCGGGTACAGAGCTAAACAAAGAATTCTCAACTAAGGAAACTCGAATGGCCAGGAATAACCTAAAGAAATGTTCAACATCCTTAGTCATCCAGGAAATGCAAATCAAAACAACCCTGAGATTCCACGTCACACCAGTCAGAATGGCAAATATCAAAAACTCAGTTGGCAGCAGATGCTGGTGATGATGTAGAGAAAGAGGAACACTCATCCATTGTTGGTGGCATTGCAAACTGATACAACCACTCTGGAAATCAGTCTGGCAGTTCCTTAGAAAGTTGGACATAGCATTACCTGAGGACTCAGCTATACCACTTCTGGGCATATACCCAGAAAACGCTCCAACAGATAATAAGGACATATGCACCACTATTACAATAAAGGTTAATCATATAATTCTTAGCAACTTAATAATCTGATGATTTTCTTCCCAGTTAATTTTGACTACACTTTGTTTGCATTTAATGTGTTGGGAGCATAGGGAAAACAAACTGACTCTATGGAACAGTTTCTGAAACAAGAACTAACACAGTCCAAATCCATTTCGTCCCTGTTTCTATTTGCCTTCCTTTCATGAAAAAACACAATTATTCTTTAGCCAAAGAAAACTTAAATGTTAATGGAAATATGAACACTACATGATTGGCGTTTGGGTTGGTTCACTTCAACTGCAACTCACCTTGCACACAACTTACCAAGTGCTCCCTTGACACAAAGATTAATTCTCCTCTCATTTCTCACCTCTTTGTTTTAGTTCTTTTCACAATAGATGCTAACTCAAAATAACTTAAATGATGTGATCTAAAGTCATCAAATATTTCTTCAGTGTCATGGAACATAGATATTTCTAGACTAATATGTAGTAGGTAAAAACTAAAAGCTTAAATGAGGAAAATGAAAAGTAGATAATTTTTCTAAATATCAAGTGATCACACTTTTTTAAAATCTCTTTCTTTAAGGGCCAAAAACTAAGTATAAAACAGCATACAAGAAAGAAAGTTGCCAAGACAGGACAATTAAAGTAGAATAATTGATGTGTGTCATTAAGGTTTTGTACTTCAAAATATAGAGTTTAAATGATAAAGACTGGCTTATTTTAAACATATCCATCTGTGGTGGATACCTTTGTCAGTTTGACAAAATACAGAATTACTTAGAAGAAAAAGCTTTGGGAATGTCAGTGAGAAGTTTTCATACTGAGATAGTTCTGTGAGAAGTCTACCTAAAATGTAGACAGAAACATCTCATTGACAATTCTCCTGCCCAGAATAAAGAGAGAAATGAGTTGATCATTGGTATTCTATTTTCTTTTTATTTTTACTTCATTTTTAAATTTTTTATTTTTACTTTTGCATTTTGTGTGTTTCTCACTTTAAAAAGACAGTGGAGTTGAAAACAGGATAAATATGTAAGCTGCAATTGCATGCTCTAGTGCCTACCACATTAATGTAGATCACTCATCCTATTTCAAACAATTTTCATGTCTTCTTTAAATCTCACGTGGACCAACATTCTTTAGCTATCTCACAAAGGACAGTTGCAAGGGTACTTATACAATCTGTCTTCTACAATATCTCATTATGATTTATAGAAGCTGAGGTCTTCTTCATGCCATTTGTATATGGGCTTGGAAGCTGGAAGACTATATCTAAGTTATGAGGCTTAGAAAACCATTTTCTGTGATAATCATCACACTTTCCTTTAAAAATTATTTTCATGTTCCTTTTCCCTGACACTTTCTGAAAGAAGAGGTACTCAGGACACTCTCATTTTTCTATGGCAAAAGCCATAGAAAGGTAGAAGTAAAAGCAATACAGGTAATAAATAATAGGTATTTTTGTGTGACATTATCCTAGCAATACACATAGACAATCATGGTAACTGCTTAGCCTGAGGAAAATTCTCAGTAAATTGAGCATTATAATGGTAATTTTGTCTCGTGTCATCCAGCAATCATCTTTCTGTATTAGTTTTTCAATTCTGCAGGCAAATTTCTTATTTCAAGTATTTTTTTTTGTTATTTCTAATTTTTCTTTTTGTTTTTAATTTGGTTTCTGGCTCTTGCTTGCTATCCTAGTTTTATATTTTTTGTATTTAAAATTAAAATATAACCGTGTCTTGTTACTCCCCATCTCTTTCCTAAAACTTCTTCAATGCCTCCTTCCCTCTTTTCAAATTAATAGCTTCTTATATATAATTTTACATTATAAAGTGTTTATGTTATATCTATATAATATTTTATATTAATAAATTTATATTAAAAATATATCACATGTGATTATATAATATGTCTTATGATATTAAATAAAATTAATATAATATATATATATGAATACATGTGAAAATACATCCTGTTAAGTACATTTAGTGTTGCTTGTATGGTATATATTGTTTCAGAGCTGAGTATTTGGGATTTTATAACGATTTAGAGTCTTCATTTCTGGTAAAGATTAATTCTCCCTCTCTCAGCAGTTTTTAACTCCCTTTAGCTCTTTATCTAGGATTGGGTCACATGTATTTTTCTCAACTTATACTAAGTTGTAGAATCATTGATTGCCTTCATTGCCCACATTATGTTTAGGCAGACATATTGTTGCTATTTTACTAGTATACCTTACTTGTCATGTAAAGAATACTCAATCTTGCAACATAGTTCTTGGTCTTTTGGATCTTATACTATCTCTGTCTTATTTCTCTCTCTCTCTCTCTCTCTCTCTCTCTCTCTCTCTCTCTCTCTCT
>NW_021620842.1:2389267-2395279 GCF_004785775.1 Grammomys surdaster
TCTCTCTCTCTCTCTCTCTCTCTCTCTCTCTCTCTCTCTCTCTCTCTCTGCCTCTCTGTGTGTGTGTGTGTGTGTGTGTGTGTGTATGTGTGTGTGTGTGTGTGATGGTCTCTGATCCTTGGGTTTAAGTGTTGTATTTTAGATGTATCAATTGGAGATGGACATCCTATAATCAATTGTTCTCAATTTTGACTAGTAGTTTCTTCTAGTGGTTTTAATCTGTTGAAAATAAATCTTTGATGGGGAGAAATAGTTACACTTATCTCTGTTTATATAGAGGGCAAGAGATACTTGTGTACAAGGATAAGAACTGGAGAAGTTAAGAAAAGTTAAACACAGACTTGTCTGTTCAAAGGAAGGAGATGTTTATCTGTCTTCCACCTGGAATTCTGGGAAAAGACACAACTTACAATCTGGTGATCCTTTGCTATTTGGAGGGCCAGGCTTCACTGGTATCTACTAAGATAATGTTTCTTTATCCCAGACTTCTCTCTAATGAATCTTAAGCATTGCTTCTAAGTCCTTATGAGATATGTCACTTTTACTTTACAACAGTCTAAATTAATCTCTATGTTATCTTGGTACCAGGATGAATCCTCTCTCTCACAACATTATGTTTATCACAGACATTCTTTATATACCCTTATATTGGTCACTGTTTCTGAGTCAACAAATCACATCTTTATGAAAGAAGCCATATGTACTTTATAAAAAAGTCTAAGTGTAAATATATGTTAAGCTTTATTCTACATAATGGACTGAATTTATTGTCATTAGAAAACTTTTTATCCAAAATTATGTTGTGCTTAAATATGTCTAACTAAAATACCTAGTGTCAGACTCCAGATTTTGGAACAGCACCAGCAAAATAAGTTGGGCTGAACTGAGTTCAATTCTTGCCTTTCCCTGATTTTTATCTGGCTGACTTGACACTTGCAATGATATACCACAATACATATAGGTATTTAGAATGAGTTATGAATTATACTTAAGTAAATAGCAGTCCTGTATTTCTCTGAGATTTATGACCTCATTAGTGTGGCTGGTTGGCTTAGGTTTTATGTCCTGGAAAGATTTTTCCCATTCAATATGCCTTAAGTCCAATTAGATAGCAATTGATTACTGTCAAGATATAAGTGCCACCGATGCATCTTTTGGGACGGTATCAGTTACTTTCTACTGCTGTGGCAAAACACTGTAACCATGACTACTTATAGGATGCACGGATTATTTGGCTTATAATTTTTGAGGAATAGAGGTCAATCATCAGGTTGTAGCCATGATGTGAAGTAAAACTGAGGGCTCACATCTTTAACTGCAAGTGTGAAGTGCATAAAGAGAAGGTGAAGAGAGAGGGGGATGGAGAGGAAGAGTATGCTTTCCCATTCTGAAAAGTAGGAATAAGGGATAGACCTAAACACTAGAACAAAGCAAAACTAAACTCAGTAATACAAATAACAAAATCTATAGCTCCACATCAACTAAAAAAGTTCTCAAATAGATCTGCTTCTCCAGCTTCACTGACTGTAATGCACAACTCATTTGTGTGTGGGAGGTTGAGGACAGGGGCTTGCACACCCTGTGTGAAGCTCCCCTTTGCAGATATATCAGGGCTCTTGCATTCCCTACATCCTGGATGTCTCAACTAGGATTTTACTGCTGTGAACAAACACCATGACCAAGGCAACTCTTGAAAGTCCAAAATTTAACTGGAACTGGCTTATAGTTTCAAAGATTCAGTCTCTTATCATCGAGGTGGTAACATGGCAGCATCCAGGCAGGCATGGTGCAGAAGTTGGGATTTCTACATCTTCCTCTGAAGGCTGCTAGCAGAATACTGCCTTCCAGGAAGCTAGGATAAGAGTCTTAAAACCCACATCCACAGTGACCCACCTACTCCAACAAGGCCACCGACTCCACCAGTCATACCCTCTAATAGTGCCACTACCTGGGTCGAGAATATGCAAACCATCACACTGGACTTTCAAACACAGTCTGACTACATTATCACAGTTTCATGAAATGATATGTCAAGGCCTTCAAATAGAGAATGGCTTGGTATGTATTGCATGGCTCCAGTGGCTCTCTGAAACAACAGAGGGAGAGATTTGGAAATCTCATAGCTCCTGTGTCTTTTATGAATTTCAAGCTTCTAATGGATCCTCACCCCTTAAATGTTATTTGCAATAGCTTTTGTTTATTGTTGCTTTATGGGAAGAGAGAATGCCTTATGCTTTCTATCCTGTGTTGGAACTTGGATTGCTGATGCCTTGTCTTTCCTTTAGTTTAATTTAGAACATACCTCTCTCAAATTTCATTATGACATTGAGCACAAGTCTTGGCTAAAATACTGAACTCCCTTGGTATTTTTTTTTCTCTTCAAACTGTACATTTGTATTTCTTATTTTCCCATTTTTTTCTTTTCAATTGCAGTCCTATATAAGTGATTACTAACAATCACATGATAAAATCTATATTAAGCTGTTTTAAGATCTTCTTCACCTAAATTCAATACTTTAAAATTAGTCTGTTGCCTATTTTGTTGCCCCTGAAACATTTAAAGCCCACCTCCACAGTGCGTGTTGCAATCAACGCTGTCTTTCAAGATCTCACTAGTATAGCTCACTCCTCCCTGTTTACAGTGTACAACATCCTTTTTAGTCCCAAAGCTCTCCACATTCCGCAAAACAACAAAGAAAACCAAAATAACAACAATAACAATAAAAACCAACCAGTATTGTCAAGTACTGCCTTGTACCAATGTTTTTTATTATTTAATTTTTCTATTGCTGTGATAAAAATACTATCTGAGAAAGATATAAAGACCAGGGGTATTTTGACTGATAGTTTCAGAGGGATTAGATTTCATTATGGCAGAGGATGTCAAATGGTTATATAAGGGAGGATTATCACCTGAAGTGGAATAATTTTATTTATATTATATACATACATATGTATGTATGTATCACAGATATTTTTAGGTAAATATAAAATGATTTATTATAATTTTCATACATCTTTAGTATTATTTATCCCTGGTCCTTCTCTTGTCTTATTTATTGACCTTTTTTCTCCCTTTCTAATTAAAGCATCCTCACCTGTTTCCTCACCTGTTTTCCCATTTCCTGCGCATATCACCACTAACCTGCTATTTCCTGACTCTCATGTGCCAGTATTCTATCCCTCCAATTGAGAGTAAGAATTTTCCCCACATATATACCAGCGTGTATTGTATGTTTTTTTTCTGAGTGTTAGCTATTCTGACTTGAGTAAATTGTACTCTCAATGAGTTCTAATTTGCATTTCTCTTTCAATAAATCTTTTAGCTATTTTTATTTCTTGGTTTGAGAATTCTTTCTTCATACCCCAAGCCCATTTTTTTAATAGAATCTTTTGTCTTCTTCACTCTTTAAAAAATATTTTTATATTTTTTGATATACATCTTCTATTAGATGAATTTCTGGCAGAAATTTTCTCCCACTGTCTGGATTTCCTTTTCACATGTTTGATGTTTTTGCTTGATGTATAGATTTTAATTGTATAAGGTCTCTCACTTGTCAGTTGTTGGCCTTAATTTCTAACCAAATGGAATCTTCTTTTAAAAAAAAAACAAAAACAAAAATCAAACAAGCAAACAAACAAAACAACAACTACAAAAAGACTTTTTTTTTTCTTTATACCTATATCCTGTAGGCTACATAACTATGTTTTCTTCTACCATTTTCTGCATTTGAGGCTAAAGTTAATTTTCATGTATTGGTATAGTGGCATTTTTCTACATTTTAACATCCAGTTTTTCTACCACCAACTAGTCAAGATGCTTTGTGCGTGTGTGTGTGTGTGTGTGTGTGTGTGTGTGTGCGTATTTTTACAAATATCAGATTGATGAAGTAGCATATACTCATATTTGAATCTTCTATTTATTCCATTGGTCTACATATCTGCTTTTGTAATATTATCATATAGATTTTATTACCCTAACTCTATAATATAGCTTGAAATCTGGCATGATAATCCCCCAATATAGTCTTTTCATCTGGAATTACTATAGCTATCTGTGAAGTTCTGTAATTTCACATTAATTTTCAGGTGTTTTCTACTTCTGTAAAGAATGTCATATGTATGCTACTTGGGATCAGATAGAAAATGCAAATCTCTTTGGAAGGCTGTTTATTTTTGCAATATTAAACTGCGGTTTTTGTATTATTTATTTGTTTGGGGTGTGGCTTTATTTCTTGTGGTTTTCTGCCAAATGGTATTCCTAAACCTATTACTGGCTAAAGAGCTCAACTGATTCATATTCCTTGAATTAGTTTTAGGTAGAGGCTCATAGGGGCCAATTACTGTTATTTCTTCATCTTGGATAAAGGTATAGGCAATTGCCATATGACTTTTGGGCAGTACTTGAAATCAGAGACTAAAATTTATTTTCTTCTCTAAGGATAAACATATTTCTAAAGAAAGAATATTAGAACTGAAATATTAGAACTCCTAGTATTAATGCATTGAGGTACCACAGTCCAGATTCCCACTCTAATATTTTGACCTAAAATAGTCATTCTTCTTACTTACTTTAGCACTAATCCTCTTTACACAGCTTGCAAGACTATTTTTAACTGAGGTTAGACTGTTTCATGTCACCATATTCCTTTTTAGTAGAACAGTACCCTGCTTATTAATTTCTTCATGAAAATCTTGGTAGTATTTATGTAATTAAATTGTCTATTTAATGACTAACACTCTTCATTTACCTAAAAGACTCTTGACATTCCTGCTTAGGAGTTCCTCCATGATTAGACCAAACTTGTTCTAAAAGTTAGGCTGACTGATGAGACATTGGCAATATACAAAAGTCAGACACCCCACCAAAGCTTGAAATTCCTCATATAAAAGACCACCTGAGATATTAATTTACTCTATAATTTTTGTTGTTATTCTCAGGTTAAGTTTGTGGTACAGTAAGGTGTGTATTATAAAGAGTCCATAAACTTAAATTAATTAACTTAAATTAAGGGGTTATAGGTAAGAATTCAATGCAAAACACTAATACAATGGAAATGGTCTAATCAAGGACTGCCTGAGATGTTTGCTGATGACTTTTATGAGTTTTCAGTAAGAAAGGTCTTGTCAATGTAGCTGCCCAATTAACCAAAATGACTTATCTGGTGAATTTCCCTGTAATGACAACCAGATGACCACAAAAGTCATTGTCGATTTTAGGGACAATGATTCTTAAAATTGTTATTAACTTTTTCATGTAAGGATTTTCTGTTCCTCAAATAATTAAGACTACATTTTAAAATAAAGGGGAGAAAATATAAATATAATGTGATTTTTAATAAATGTGCTTATGCATGATTTATGGCAGGTAAAAACACTCAAAACAAATACCTGTCAAGGTGTGATTGCTTCTGTGAAACACAAAGTAAGATCTTAGACAATGTATGCTTATTCAGTACTATGGGATATAGTTTTAAAGCAGGACATGATAGAGTTACTAAAATAGAAATACGCCTTGAGCTGCCGCCTCAGTTTCCCTATGATATCACAAGGTGATAAATCATACATTTAAGCTTTGAATTCTGAGATATGTTATTACTCTCTGAAAATAATACATAATTTTAGGGAGATTTTTCAGTTTCTCATGGTTTCTTGAGGTTAGAGTGACAGGTGTCAAGTAAATGATTTTGTAGTACACACATCCTGAATCCTATCTAGAATTCTTCTATAGTGGTTTGATTGAACAAATTTGGAAAGCACAAGCATCCAAGTATTTAAATGCACTAGCTATGTGCATTTTATTAGCTAGACATTGGAAATGAGTAGGTAAAGAAAGCTGTCCACTAACATGACAACTCACTTTACAAAAACATCACATCCCTAGGCTTTTTGTGTGTGTGTGTGTGGGGGGGGGAACATGCAACCTCTCCTCAGCAAGACTCTCCAATTCCTGAGGATACAATTCACTGTAAATATTTCTCTTCTCTTCTCTTCTCTCCTCTCCTCTCCTCT
>NW_021620842.1:2395679-2477259 GCF_004785775.1 Grammomys surdaster
TCCTCTCCCCTCCCCTCCCCTTCCTCTCCCCTCCCCTCCCCTCTCTTCCTCCCCTCCTTTCCCCCCTCTCCTGTTTTCATCTTTTCTCCCCTCTGTTCCCCTCCCCTCTGTCTTCCTTCTCTTCCTCTCTTCCTTCATCACCATCTTCTTCTTTTATTATTTATCTTTAATTTACCATTTACAGTCCAGCATTGTCCTCTTATCAGTCAGTTTTCCAACGGTTCTACATCCCATTCCTCCTCTCTCCTGTCTCCAAGAAGATGTCCCCAACCTAGTATCCCACCAGTCTTCCCCACTACACGGGGGCCTCAAGTTTTTCAAGGGTTATCATCCTAAAAATTTTAACTAGTCACTGTGTTATGGAATTATTTAGAGATATGATTTTTACTAATACACAAAGGGTTATTGGGGGTCCTACCAGAGGTCAAAGAGCCTTCAGTCAATGTTGGGGGCTATCTCTTTCTTAATTGATGCTTCCTTATCAAATGAAATTGAAAGAAAGGAAGAAGGAAAAAAAGTCAATCTTCAGGTTATGATGGCAAGGCAAGATGCCAATTTACCTCAGGGGGAGTACTCACTGTCTACCCTGTATAGCTGAAGGTCTTTGCTTGAATGCCAGATGTAGGTACCCTGCTCACAATTGGCCATTACACATGAGAGGTGGAGCTGGGGAGCAGAGTCTTAGGCAGCTATGCGTATGATGAGAGACTGTAAAATAGAACAGAAAGATTATAAAGCTTAAATTGGGGAAGGAGAGGGGAAAGAACAAGGAAGGAAGTCCTTCAGGAGAGACAAGGGCCTTCCAAGCATGTCAGCTAGATCAGGAGACTGTCATAGTCACATGATTTCTGAGAAGCCATTTCTCTATTGAGAAAAAGAAACTTACCCAGCTTTATCACAATGTGACTATGGCCATTGTCTCTATGGAGTTGAGTAGACTCAATACTGATTTGGTTATGTAGTGGCCCCACTCATGCTGTGTTGTCTGAGAGCTTGTCTGGTATATGGACTCATGTATGGATGTCCAGTTCTAACTCTTGGTCTTTCACCTAAATGTTCTCCCCTCCCAGACCATTACTTTGCCACCTCTGTTCGCTCTTGTGGAACTTTGCTGACCACCATCTACCTCAACCACACACTGTCTCCTGTCCACTGCCTGTCAACATTGGAGACCAAGTCCTTCTCTCCCCTCCAGATCATTGGCCCTCACCCCTCTCTCCCAAATGGCAGGCCCTTTATAGGTAATTCTTGTGACTCCCACAGCTGCTAAACTTGAAGGACTTCCTCATTGGGTCTACTTGTCTCACCTCAAGCCTTTCATCCCTCCATCTAAAATCATTCCTCCACCATTCCTTACCTGGCTTGGAAACCCACACTTAGAGAAATATAGATGAAGGGTTACTTACAGAAACACACACATGACTATAAGGTATCTTCATTACCAAAGTTTACCCTTAGGATGACAGCTTGAAGATTACCTTGCATCTTTCAGGCAGCTAAGAGAAATTCATTTAAGATGAAATTCTAGTGGTATGCAAAGGATACACTAGGTTTTAATATTCTTATAGACATTCAAATTGTCCTTGTTATCAAACACCTATGTAAAGTTAAATTAGCTGTGTCAGTTAGCTTGAGTTTCTTCCAATCAGCTCACTTCTTGGTTTTGTTTTGTTTGTTTGTTTGCTTTGTGGTGGGTTCTTGGTACTTCAGTGCTCTCTGCTTCTTTCAGATAGCCCTTCTTGTTTAAAAGTCTTTGCAGCTTGGGTTAGCTGAAAGTATTTCTTATTGGATCTTACAGTATATGTATGCATATGCTTGAGGATGGAGGAACTTAATGAATTTGGTTAGTTTCATAGACTGCCTGATGTTTTGAGTTGTTTACTTTCTGAGATTAATGAGTTTCTTTGCAAGATGCAGAGTTTGTTTTACATTCCTGGAAACATTCTGTACTAGACCTCCTAACTTAAAATGAATAGCTTTATCTCAGAGTAAATTATTGTACAAAATGTACTAGGCCAGGCCTTGTGGTACAACATTAAAACATCACCATCACCACCAACAAAGAAGAATTGATGTGTTTAAGTCTAAATATATGTTTTAAAGGATGATATACTACTGACCACTAGATCTTCCCACTACCATAGTGAATAAAGTACAAGGATGTTTTATTCTGCAGTGAGCTAATAAAGAACAGTGTCCCCAGTTGATACACAATGGATGTGCAATGTACATTACAAATTGAATTCATGGTTTCAAGCCATCAAATTTGGAGGTTGTTACTGAAGCAAAACCTACTCTGTAGTGGCTAATGCAACCCTCCAATTTAGTCAAAGTAGAGCTCTCATATGATTGTGTTTCATCTGGTTATGTTGTCAGAAAATACCCTGCTATTTTGCTTTAATGAAAAGGAAGCTGAGCTTACTTTGCTGTTTATAAATAAAAATATGGCTTTTCATTACAGCTGAATAATCAAATATATGAACTTGTATGGTGATACCTGTCTTATTTATTGGTTATTCTTGTTGATTGCATATTATTTTTTTATTATCTTCCTGCTTGGCCTTGCTATTTGTGGTCTTTTTTCATTATCTACAAATATTAGGTTCCATTTTATTATTCCTGATCTTAGACTGCAACAGATATCTTTCCTTTTTACAATCTAATAGTACCTCACAATTGCATTTAAGATGAAGTACTAGTGAAATCCAGAGGATACAGTAGATTTTAATTTTCTTATACACATTCAAATTTTCCTTGTTAGCAAACATCTCTGTACACTTGAATACACACAGGGAAGTTAAATTAACTGTTTCCATGGTATTTGAATAGATGCATGACAACCTTGAAAATTTCTCAAGAGATATTGATACACACATGTTACCAAGTGTACATTTAAAATTCTCTTATTTAATTTTTCTGGCAAAGTTTTTTCCACTAATGCATATTTCTTATTTTGTAGATTATAAAAGTATGTGTTGGTTTGGGGATCATAAAAACAATGAAGCCAGGACCACCAAAGTCAGATCACAAACCAGTGTAGTCTTTATTCACCATGGGAAGCACAATTCTAGTCAGGCTTGGAATGCAGTCAGGATCTGGAGCTGAAGATAAGACCATAGGGAGTGAGCGCTTAGCATTATGAAACAAAAAACCACAAGCAGGTATCAAGGGCAAGTTAAGATGGAATGGAGGGGCAGCCTTTAACATAATTGGCTGTAGTCAGTGACTTTCCAGTGTTGCAGCTCACTAATTGGTTAACAGTAGTACAAGATATGCAGGAATGGAAATTGGCAGTTATTTCAGGACGTTAGATGATCACCTCATCCAACCCCAGTTTTCGGTCACCTGTCTTGAAACATTTTGTGTTTTGTGTTTTTTATCAGAACTAGAAAGCGAAAACCTAAGATGAAGCACTAGCTAAAAGTTGGAATAGATTTGTTCTCTTCATTTCCTCCTTGAATTTTGGGGTGAGTCAAGGCATTGATTCAGGATCATTGGATAGTGGGGAGTATTGAGAGCTTAAAATTATTAAACTAATTGAGGATATCAGGTCCTGAGCAAATCTCACAGGACAGTAATAATACAGGGGTCAAAAAACAAAAGAAACAATATCAGGAGTCCTGCTATGGCTGTTAGCAAAGTGGTAAGCAACAGGGACCAGTTAAACAATCCTTGGAAGCATGAGTAGCACTGGGCTCTGTCCTTTTTTTTGGCTGTTGAAGGTAGTTGTGAATTTTTGCAGGGTATTTCTAATTACCTGAGAACCCATAGCATAAAAGCTAAAAGAGACAAGTCTCACCCAAGGTTACACATAATGTTCCTTTGTTGAAGAACAGTAAATCGTATCCCCTATGGTTCTATAGAACTGTCTTGCCTAGGGGGTCTACTTGTTGTTTTAAACAGAAAGCTGTTGATTGAAGCCATGTAAGATCTTTATCTACTATTGAGCTAAGTGTTAGTAATTGGTTTATAATATTAGAGGTGTGGTCCCAACAGCTGAGAACCCTGTAATATCCATCTTAACTAGGGCCCTGTTAAAAGATGGGGAGAGTACATGTTGTCTACTGGCCTCACCCTGGTAGTAGAGTATCTGAGGGACCACATAGACCAAGTTACAGAGTTCAGGTTAGTCATCCCTGATGAAGTAGGATTTGGTTAAGGAGGAGGTAAGCCTGGATACACAGGCAAACCAGGTTCCTCTAGGTGAAAAGGTTTTCATCAGTTAACCTTAAGGACTTTGATATTTGTTGAATGATATAAGTGTAGAGATTGAGTGGCAAATGTGGGAGTGAGGTATTCTCACTTAGGGGTGTCCTTGGGACCTAAAACAACCATTTCCTAAGAGGTCCATAGTGGTAAGAGAAGGTTCCCAGGGACAAGAGGTGGTATCATTATAAGGTAGTAATTTGATCTGTAAAAATGTCTTGGGATCAATAACTGCTACCCCTATATAATAGGGAGGCCTACCATCTATACAGATCCAATAGTCAGCTGTTAGGTCAGGGGTAGTTTCATTTATGATCTCATAAATTTCTTCCAGGCTTTCTAACAGTAGAGAAATAGAAGCCCTCTTTTCATTGTCTAGTTGGTGGATATCAAATTTGGCTAACTGGATGGGTTTTCTTGACCAATGTGTTACTGTGGGAGATTTTAGGGGCCAATATAGCCCTGATGTCTTTCAATAGTGGGCTCAGGGACAAACTGGGAAGCCACAGAGCCTCTATACATTGAATGGTAAACAAGAACCCTGGATCTACCCCAGATACATACACTCTCAGTCCCCATGTTTTATTTTTCTTTTTATTTGTCCAAGATGTGTTCCTTTGTGAATTTGGTAAATCTGGGACTTTTCTAGTTCAGTGAGGAGGATGAGTCTCCAGTCCATGGTCTTTGTCATCTTTGGTCTTAGTGTTCAGTAAGGAGGCAAAGTGTGATTCTGTGGCAAATATTTTGGTTTCTCTGATAGAATTGGCTCAGAGACTATCACTGTTGGAGTTTTATTAACCAAAGTGACTTTCTTAGAAGTCTGGTTCCCTCTGGTTCCTATTGGCCTGCATGGAATTTCCCTTTTGATGGCCTGGGCAATGAATGATGACTATCTTTCTAGGCCTCCATACAACAGCTAATAAGTCCAGTATTTCTTGTTTATTTTTTATTAGCCTTTTCCTCAGTTGTTAAAAGTCTGTATAGATATCGACTATTTTGTTTTGAGCCACTTGTAAAGCTTTGGTTAGGGCGTTCACTTCAGAGTTTTGTACCAATGTTTCTGATGAAAGAACAGATGTACAAATTGTTTCTGTGGTAGTAACCACATCCACCCCTGCATACCTGTTCCTGTCCCTTAAAAAGCTGCTTCCATAGGTGAAGAAACTTTTGTTTGATCATAGCCAAGGTGTATCTGTCAAGTACAGTCACATTCTGTGTATCTGTTATTCTACCCCTTGACATTCATGTAATACCTCAGTTTCTGGTTCTGGATGCAGGGTTGCTGGGTTGAGGGTGGTGCTTGGAAAGAATTTGCTATGGGAGAGGGTTAAGGAGTAGGGTCTGGTAGTGGGTTAGCCTGGCATTGTTCATCCATTGGTCAAGGGGATTGTTGAGTACCTTCTCCACCAAACAGGGGTGGTGGTAGTAAGTCTGTCACAGTAGTGCTGTGGCTTCTATGATACAGAGACAACTGGGCCATCCACAGGCTACTGGGTCTAGCCATTTGGATAAGTAGTCCATTGGGAATGTCCATGATCCAATTTTTCAAGTCAAGACCCCCTTTGTCATTCCAGTTTTTCATCCACAAAAAATTGGAATGGCTTATTTATATCAGGCAGAGTCAATGCTTGGGCCCTTAGGAAGGCTTGCTTGAGTTTTGAAATGCAGATTACTTAAAAGAATCCTCTGTGCTCCTAGTAGTCTCATAGAGGTATTTTGTTCTCTCTGTGAAGTCTGATATTCAGAGTCTTCTAAACCTGGCCTAACCTAGAATTTCCTAACCTGTCTCCAATTTTGGAGGACAGGGGTATCAAGAATAGCTTGTTTTCAGGATGAGATAGCCATCTCCTACCTTCCTAAAGAATATATACTGGGTAGGCAACTTCCAGGGCACAAATCTGAGCCTTTTTGGCTAATACCTTATAGCCAGAGTTTGGAGCAAGATGGCTGGTAGCAGGTGTTTTTATCCCTGGAAGCAATCAAGAGATCATCCACATAACTGATGAAGGGATATCTCCAGGTTCATGGACCAGTATTCCTGTAGGTCCTGGTGGGTGGCCTCCTCACAGATGGTAGGAGAATTTTTAAATCCCATTGGAAGACACATCTAGGTGAGTTGTCAACTGAAGCCCTGATCTGGCTCTTGCCATTCAAAGCCAAAAATGGCAAGGCTTTTGGCCTCCAGGGTAGACCAAAGAAGGCACCTTTGAGATCTATGACTGTGTAAAACTGCAGGTCAGAATCCAGGTAGCCCAGAAGTGTGCAAATTTGTGGATGGTTGGATGAATGTCTTCAACCCTCTTATTGACTTTCCTGAGGTCCTGTAAGGAGGGTATTCATTAGTCCCTGGTTTCTTGACATCCAGTAAATGAGTGTTCCATGTTCTTTTAGTCTGTTAATGTACTTGTTAAATGTCTCTTTTAGCCTTTGGTGTCATGGAATACTGTCTGACCTGAATAGGTGAGGTTATAGCCTTGACAGTGACAACCAGAGACTGTTTGGACAGCCAGCCCAGGGGTGTTTGTCTTGGCCCAGACCCCCAGCATAGTTTCTTTCAATCTCTGTAGCAGGAGAGACTCTCTTGAAACAGGTGCTGGAGAGAACAGCCTTTATTCTTATAGGAGCAAACTCAAAATACAGACTTCAGGCTTGGTGAAATCATCCTTACTAGTTAAGTGGATCTGGATCTTCATTTTTTCTTAAGAGATCTCTTCATAATAGAGGATAAGGGCAGTAGGGGAGGACCAGGAAAGAATGGTTCACCTGCTTGGTTTCTAGATCCATAGTCTGGCTAGTTGTCCAGGGGTAAGGGGCTGTCTTAGTTGCTCCACAGACCCAAGGTTGTCCTGTTTTGCCTTATTTTGTTTTTGTGGACAAAAGTCCCAGGAAGATTTTTAGAAAAGAATGTTGAGTCACTGTGTTCACCACAAGGTCAACTGGCTTCTCCTCCATTTCTAAGGTTACTGAAGGTTTGAGAAGGGTCTTGGAACCCCATGACCCTCAGTCCTTAAGTCTAATCAATTCAAGGATTTAGTGAAGGTCATCAGGTCCCTATAATTTATTTTTGTTCTTTTTGGGAGCATTCTCCCTCCAAGTCATTTATTTTCTTACAGTAGGTGTGTGAGTTCCTTTGAAGGCAGGAAAGGTCTTTGGATGGGCTAGTTGGCCCTTGGCTAGTCTGTGGGGGCTCTTTTCCCCATCCTCCTGACCTGTGTTGTCTTCTCTCTGCCAGCAACGCCTTTGCTAATCCACCAGTTTGTTTAACTTCAGGAGTTTCTCTATTATTGTAGACCTTCATTGCTATTGCTTCCAGTTCTGAGAGATTCTTATCTTTAAATCCATCTAGAAGTTGCAGTTTTTTCTTGTTATCTGGTGCTTCTTCATTGACAAAGGCCATCTTGACAGCCATCTGTTTCTCAGGTGCCTCTGGATTAAGGGGAATATATTTCTGATAATTGTCCACGCACCTTTCCAAGAAGGCTCCCAGATACTCAGTCTTTTTCTGGACTACCTGACTAATCTTAGATAAATTAGTGGGCCAGCTAGCAGGAGCTCAGAGTACTGCCCACCATAAGAAATCAGCAATAGATCTTTAACTCTACCTTAAGGGGAGTTCAAGTCCCAGTCAGGCCAGGTAGAGAGAGAGGGCTTGTTGATGGTGGTCTCATCATTCATAGGCTAACCATCTGTCCCAGGCATCTGTTTCTGACATTCTCAGCAAATGCAGTTGGTCTCTCTCTTCAGTAGTGAAGAAAACCTGGAGAAGCTGTTGACAATCATGCCAAGTGAACTGGTGAGTGAAGAGGATAGTATCAAGAAGAGCAATGAGAGCATGGGCCTTCTCCATGAAAGTGGCAGGCAACTCCAGCTTTCCATGTTTATGATGAGAGATAAATTATTCTTACAAGGACTATAGACTATAAAAAGAATAAAATACATTGTTGGGGAAAATGAAGATCTGTAAATGGAAGATAAAGTATCAGTAAAAGAAGATTGAATGTGTAGTACAATATAGTGAGCTATATAGAAGTCAACCTGGTATACGTTCCCACAACAGCCAGAGAAACAGGGTGAGCTCTGGAAACTCAAATAGTATGCTGTTGTCTCTGCTTATCAATTGTATCTGTTGGCCAAGGCCTCCAATGAAAGTTGGTCCTGGAATAGAGGCTTTAGATACTAAACAGTGTAAATTAACATTGAAAAGTTCATGCTTTACCTCTGCTGCTGATGATTGTGGTCACTTTTGCTTCCAGTCCTGAGTCAGAAAATATAATTCTTCCAGGACCTATAAGAATATGTTGTCTTGATATGTGATTATCAGCTTCCTCTTCAGCTGAAGCTTTTCTTTTATGAAAGATAAATGTTTATTTTATATTTTGTCTATGCTGAAAAGCACATCTTCAGAATTCTCCACAAAACTTCTTGTCATGAAGCTGCTTATCATTGATGTAAACCATTTCTTATTATACTCAAAGGAGTATAGTTCTATGTCTTGCTGCTTCCCTTTGATGTAACAGCCAGACACCGACATTTAGATGGTGATGGTATGCCTAGCAAGACAACCTACATACCATGCATAGTTTTTCTTCTTGAGCTTCTGCTCAAAAAGAACTCCTTTTGATATCCTAGAGATGAGCTTAGGGGAAAGGCAAGGATGGTGGCAAGAAGAGTTGTCCTGATACCCAGCACCCACAACATGCTCAAGGAGTACCTTCTGGCTAGTAGAATGCTATTGTATTATATCCACTGATTCTTGTTCAAAGGACTGGAAGATTTGTTGGTATATAGTGGATGGGATAAAGTGTGTCATCTTTATAGTAATGTGCTTCAGTCTTTGTCTAAACTTAGGTTTAGAGATCTTTTCTTCTTGAGAAAGTTTGTAGAATGCCTCCTTTTCTGTCAAGTTGAGAGCAATTATTCTAAAGTGTCATGTAGATTGTAACTGATACTAAGCAAAATAATTACATCCAGATGATTTGGGAGTATATCCATATTGTATTTTTAACTCTTCAGTAGTGCTTTTACTAGCACTCAAGTACAATTTATTTAGCATAGAAAACACTGGAGGATTATCAAAAGTACTAGAATAGTTAATGATTTCAAGTTTTCTCTCTGGAATTTGCTGCACATCTTTACATCATGCAGGAAATGTCAACAGAAAAAGCGTAAATGTTGTTTTAGAATGAGAGCTTCTTAAAAGAAAGCTTGTGATATGCAGTACCTGTACTAATAATGCTGTTGTTAGAACACCTATATGTGTATGGTGTAAGTTGCATAAATTAAAGGAACAAGGAAATAAAAGATTAAAGTAAGAAACTGTGTCAAACTACAGTGTGAGACAGGTGAATAGGGCTGTCAGTTCCATGTCTAGTTACAAGTGAGGTATTTACCTGCCACCTGATTGTAAATAGTCAAAATAGTATATTAGTAACAGGTATGTATTTTATGTTTTGCTTCAGCTGGGATAAGTTAGGATAGATATTGTGACATTAATAATCTGAGATCACTACTGCAACTGATCATGGAATATGAAAGTATAGTATATGGAAGATTTGAAGCCAAAATCTAAGAATTGTTTGGTCAATATTTCTTAGATTTAAGAGTCCCTAGCACAATTACTAGGGTTTAAAAATCCTCTCAGTGTAATGATGTGCAAAGTCTTATAAATGCTGTGCTCATAATATATCACATTGGATTTTGTATCTTCAAGGATTCATCAAGTAAGCTTCAACATAAAAAGGGCATGATTGTGGGAGCTTGGCCTTCTTTGTTGGATGATCTAGGACATAGGACTAACTAGAGTTTGTTAGCTATTTCTGAAAGGATTCTAGGAAAAGACAGAAAAAAATAAATCACAATGTAGGAGACAGACTTTCCATCAGCTCTTGGGTAGCAAATCTGTGTAACAGAAGCTCCTGATTGCTTTTCATTTATCTCTATAGTTACCCATTTTCCCTACTTCTTATTGTAAAGTTTAAAACAACATCAATTTTTCTGGACCTGAAAGTGATTTTCTACTTCAAAATCAAGCAAGACAACATAATTTTCATGCTAGACATGTACTTTGCTTCTTAAAGTATACTGAATATGTAGACAATTACTGGAAAAAATATAAAAGGTAAGTGATAGAAATGAGCAATTGCTTGGCACCAAGTCTGTGAGGAAAGGGTTGATGTGGTGGGGCACATATTTCATGAATAATGAGAAAAACCTCAGAGCTTTGTAATCACTGCCTCTTAGGTCAAAAATTTCACATTAGTTGATTCATCAGAGATTGGTGACATGAAAATACCCTCTCCTGAGGTGAGCACATTCTTTCCTGCATTGAATTGTCATCCCTCAGTTGTATGGCAGATACAGCTGAGGCTTTATGTAAGACATAAAAGAGACAGAGATGGATCGGGAGGATTTTATCATGCCATTCTATCTTTAATTTAGGATGAAAAATTGTTTTTCTGTAAAAATATGTATCTATGGCTATCAAATTTGAAGAAACAGTAAACAGAGATAATAAAAATAAGTACATGATTTTATTAAATTTCATGGAGAATATTTGGAGCTTACTGAATTTACAAACCATAAGAGGTGTTTCAGGAATTCATTCGAGGAATAACTAGTAGAAAGCAGCATTAATTTGTTTGTTTCTTTAAACAAACAAACAAACCCTGTTCTCCAGGAGAGCTTACTCTGGGATTTATTTTCTGTACTCTAGAAGTTTGATATAGATATACGACTTGAATTAACTAATCAAATGTGAACAGAAATGTCTTTTGAATGAATCTTTACACATAAGTTGACCAGCTTAGTTTCCTATTTCTACGGTACACTAAAGCATCAGTGTAGGTGAGTCTTCTTGCTCTACCAGCCTCAATCCTAGAGAGAGGACAACACAGAGAAGGTAAGAGCTAGTGGGTGTGTAACAGTTCTATAAGAGAAATTGTTAGTTCTTTGTTACTGCAATATACATTAGTGAACCATAATTTCACACTGAAGTTTCCCTGCTTTTTGGTCAAAACATTCTGTGCATGTGTCATGGTTATGAAATGCTATTTTGTAATTAGAATTAAGTTCAAAGGTTCATTTGAAGTGACTGTAATACCATATAAAATAAATGACAGTTTAATAAGGATTAAGTGAGATCTCATATTTGAGTACTTTAGTGTAGAATGTGTATAATCTTTCTAATCAGCGTCAACTAATGTTAGGTAAGATAGAGACAACTTTACTAAGCCTGACAATAAACCTGCCTATGAGAAACAATATTGTCTAAGTTAATACACTCAAGTTCAATAAACTCCATAAATGTTTTTGGTCTTAATAGAATGGCAGATTATTCCACCAAGGTAAAATTTATGTATGCTATTGCAAAACTACTTGAGAAATTAAAGGTTTGTGTTGAGAAATATATGCATATATATAATATATGTTGAGAAATACATACCTGCTTAATAGAAGAGATAGGCTAGGAAAAGAACAGTCATGCACTTTATTATCCAAAGAGATGACATCATCTTAAAAGTGAAGAAAATACAGGCTTAGTATTTGCATCACACTAATAAGCAGAACCAGAGATTTCCCTTACAAATTACAACACTTAGAATGTACTGTTTCTGTTTCTCTATCTGGTGTCATTTTCTTAATGTGGCATTGCTTTCTTCATGGCAAAATAAACTCCTTATCATTATTCATGTGACACTATTTGTCACTAGGGATGGATATGCCTTACAAATCCTTTTCATTCTTTTCCTGTTTCTTCTCTGTTTTCATTTTGTTTTGTTTTCCTTATCACTTATAGGTTTAACTTTTAAATGATATAACCATATGACCTAAAGACATCATGATTACTGATGTTAAAACTGAGCTTGAATTTGAACAACTTTTACTACTGCATGGGATCAAGCCTGGACGCAAAGTTTACTAAGGAAAAAAAATTCAGATATTGTTAGGTAATAAACAGCTTAGGAAATATTTTATCAGGAATAGAAAGGATTCATGGAACCTCTCCAGAAGTGCACACTCTCACTCATATTCAGTCAGGGTGTTTAAGAAACATAGTTCTTTTATTTTTGCTTGTTCTTTTCTTCTCCCTTCTTCTGTACCAAACACATTTGGATTTAGAGGTACTGGATATTAGCTCATGAGACCAAAGCAAAGGCCTGGACATGTTTTGGTAATAAATGAGTTCTCCTAGGGCCAACTCAAATGCTGAAATAGGACACATGGAAGAGAAGTCCTGAATAAGTAGGATACTTCTATGTTTCTGGGAAAGGCATTTTTCCAGCCATGTCATGCACAGGTGACATCAGTTCTTATGACTAATTAATTTATGGTGCCTATTTATGAGTAGAGATTCCTCATGTGCATTTCATACTAAGGAAAATGAGGTCTTTGTCCTTTACATCTTTTCCTATAAAATCAAAAAATATAAAGAAAGAGAGAAAGAAAGAAAAAAGAAAGGAAGAAAAAACATAACAATATGGGATGATGAAGATAGGATGATTTGATCTTAGTGCATAAGCCATTGGTGTTCTGTTTATGGAACTTTTTCCCTATGCCTAGGTATGCAAGAGTCTTTCCCACCTTCTCTTCTCTTATTTTCTGTGTATCTGGTTTTATGTGAAGGTCCTTTATCCTCTTGGACTTGAGCTTTGTACAAGGAGATAAGAATGGATTGATTTGCATTCTTCTACATGCTTACCTCCAGTTGAACCAGCTCCATTTGTAAAATTGCAAAATGTCTGTAAGACAAAGGACACTGTCAATAGGACAAACGGCAACCAACAAATTGGGAAAATATCTTTCCTAATCCTACATCTGATAGAGGGCTAATATCTAATATATACAAAGAACTCAAGAAATTAGACTCCAGACAACAAAATAACCCTATTAAAATTAGGGTAGAGAACTAAACAAAGAATTCTCAACTGAGGAAACTTGAAAGACTGAGAAGCACCTAAGGAAATGTTCAATATCCTTAGTCATCCAAGAAATGCAAATCAAAACGACCCTGAGATTCCACATCACACCAATCAGAATGGCCAAGGTCAAAAACTCAGGTGATAGCAGATGCAGGCAAGGATGTGGAGAAAGAGGAATCCTCCTCCATTGTTAGTGGGATTGCAAGCTGGTACAACCACTCTGGAAATCAATCTGGCAGTTCCTCAGAAAAATGGACATAGCATTACCTAAGGACTCAGCTATACCACTCCTGGGCATATACTCAGAAGATGCTCCAATATATAACAAGTACACATGCTCCACTATGTTCATAGCAGCCTTATTTATAATAGCCAGAAGCTGGGAAGAATCCAGATGTCCTTCAACAGAGGAATGGATACAGAAAATGTGATACATTTACACAATGGAGTATTACTAAGCTATTAAAAACAATGAATTTGAGAAATTTCTAGGCAAATGGATGGAACTAGAAAATATCATCATGAGTGAGGTAACCCAACCACAAAAGAACACGCATGGTATGTACTCACTGATAACTGGATACTATCCCAAAAGCTTGCAATATCCAAGATACAACTCACAGACCACATGAAGCTCATGAACAAGGAAGACCAAAGTGTAGTTGCTTTGGCCCTTCTTAGAAGGGGTAACAAAATACTCATGGAGCAAATATGGAGACAAAGCATGTGACAGAAACTAATAAGAGATATTAGCCCAAAGCTCAGAATACCCAAGATACAATTCACAGACCACATTAAACACAAGAAGAAGGAAGACCAATGTGTGGATGCTTCAGTCCTTCATAGAAGGGGAGACAAAATACTAATGGGAAGAAATTCGGTGACAAAGTATAGAGTAGAAACTGAAGGAAAGGCCATCCAGAGACTGCCCCACCTGGAGATCCATCCCATATACTGTTACCAAACCCAGACACTATTGTGAATGCCAAGAAGACCTTGTTGACAGGAGCCTGTCATTGCTATCTTCTGAGAGGTTCTGCCAGAACCTGGCAAATATAGATGTGGATGCTCACAGCCAACCGATGGACTGAGCACTGGGTCAGTCCATTGGAGGAGTTAGGGAAATGACTGAAGGAGCTGAAGGCTTTGATACCCCATAGGAAGAACAACATTATCAACCAACCAGACAGCCATGGTTCCTGGGGACTAAACCACCAATCAAAGAGTACATATGGAGGGACTCTTGGCCCCAACTGCATATGTAGGAGAAGATGGCCTTATCTGGCATTAATGGGAGGAGAGGCCCTTGGTCCTGTGAAGGTTTGATGTCTCAGTGTAGGTAAATGTCATAGAGAAGATGCAGAAGTGGGTGGGTGGGTGGATGGGAGAGCACCCTCCTAGAAAGAGGAGGAGGGGGGATGAGATAGGGGGTTTCCAGAGAGGAAACTGGGAAAGGCTATAACATTTGAAATGTAAATAAATAAAATATCCAATAACAGAAAATTGAAAAATTGTTAGCAAGCTCTCAAGAGAATGTTTTTTGCTTTTTTAAATTTGCTTGGGTTAGTGTCTCCTCACAGCAAGAAAACAGCTAAGCACAGTTTGAACACAGTCTTGTGGCCCTTTTTTCTGAGTAAGGTCATGGCCCTTTTTTCTTAGTACCTTCTTCTTTATTTCCCTTTCCTCATGATCTTGTTGGCTTTTTGTCTTGTATTTGTAGTTTACAGACAAGTAATCATATTTTGGGGAGAAAAAAACCTATAGTCCAACTGGACACTAATACAATGCTGATAATCTTCTAAACTGTGTTAGGAAAAGGGTAAGGGGTTGCTTCTTATAAAATGTTCAGCATATAAAACCTTATAAAAACTTCAGCATTAGAAAGTTGATGGTAATGTGGTCAAAGGGATCAATAATATGTCCCAAGTTTAAAGCCAATATTGTCAGTTTCATCCATGTGGTACTGGCTTTATAGGCTTTAAAGGTGAAAGAGATATGGTTATGTGGTTTCTTCTGTAGTTTCAGGGAGCTTCTAAAGCCAGCAAGAATCTGGCAATGCTAGACTCATTCAGGAAGGAGATCCTGAGAATCCAGGAACCCCAGAGAGCCTATCCCATGAAGACTAGTTTTCAGAAGAATCCCCAAAGTATTAGAAATGCCAGGGCAATGAGATAGCTATGAAAAAGTGATACTTACAGTAAGAGTAACAATAATAAGAAAGATATTTATATCACAAGAAGAAAAGCTGGAGGCAGGAAGCTATCTAAGTCCTTTAAAAACTCAAACCTTGGACATGGGACATGAAGTTGCAGAATCTGATATGTTTCTTGCTAGCATTCATTTCAAACTTGCTTTGGTCCAGTATTTTCCCTGTATGCATTTATTCTTCCCTTATAGAATGGAAATGAATATTCTATGCAAGCCACTGAATGTTGTATGTATGTAACTTGTTTTTCTTTTCACTAGGGCCAGAGAGAAGAGATTACTTAGAATATCAGAAGAGAGTTCAGACTTTGGAATTTTAAATAGTTTTGAGACTGAATGACTCAGGGGACATTGAAAGCTGAACTAATTACTTTTTTTTTTTTGTATTTTATATGACTGTCTTAGGGTTAATATGATGAAATGCCATGACCAAACCAACTTGGGGAGAAGAAAGTCTATTTCACTCACAGTTCCATATAACAGTTCATCTTCAAAAGTAGTGAAGGTAATGAGAGGCCAAACCTATTTATCGTGGGATTAGTCTTTGTCTTTTTTTTTTTTTTAAGTCTGAGAACCTGACCTACAGCAGATCACAAACTACACCCACTTCTGCCTTCCCTTCTTGTCTTTCTGTGCAAGGGCTGGGTTGGAAGAGAGCCCAAGTCGGAGCTTATAATAAAGATATCCTAATGCTATTACATCTGAAAGGACTCCTTCCTGGAACAACAGTATGAAATCAAGCAGCACAGGAATCTGGAGACAGGAGCTGATGCTGTGGTCATGGAGGAGTGCTACTTACTGGCTTGCTTAGCATTGCTTGCTTAGCCTGATTCCTTATAGAACTCAGAACCACCAGCACAGGGATAATATCATCCCATATGCTTCCTGCCCCATTACTCACTAATTTAAAAAAATGCCCTATGGGCTTGCCTACAACAGGATCTAATGAAGCATTTTGTTTTTCTTTTTTTAATATACATATGTTAAATATTTTATTTTGTAATATAAAAATATATACATATATATTTGCGTATATTATTATAAATATATACACATCAATGTGTACACACCTTTATTAATGTTTATTTTCTGTTTGTTAATTTTGCTTATTGCATACCTCATAAGTTGTAATAGAAAATCTGTTATGGATCGGCTACAATGTCTTTGGAATATATTTTCCATGGCAGAAGAGTATTTGTATCTATAATGACTATTTCTAACGGTTTTATATACATGTACATCCATTTACACTTACCACCAAATTTAAATGTGCCAGATTTTTCCTTGAATAATTTTGAGTCCTCTTTTCAGAGATGGCCCATATTTCAAGGTTTCTGGTAAACTTCTTGGCGATCAAGATATTAAAGGAATTCAGTCTCTTTGCACTGATTAGTTGTAGCAGTGAGGGCAGTTGTTAAACTCAGATACCACAGAATCAAAGCAGGTGAATGGAATTGTTAACTTTTCTCTGTTACTTTGTAAATTTCTTCATTTCCACCTTGGCCCTTTAAATCCATCAACCATCCTTCCTGTCCTAACAGCTTCTCCTATTCCCATAGAATAATCAAATCTATTATTCTATTGATCTGTTTTACTCTCTCTCTCTCTCTCTCTCTCTCTCTCTCTCTCTCTCTCCCTCTTTCTCTCTCTCTATCTCTGTGTGTGTGTGTGTGTGTGTGCACATGCACACATGCACGCACTAAAATATGTACTGGATATGTATCACTTGAACCAGTAATAGAGATTCTAATTATTTAATGCTTCTCATTGGAACTGTCTAGAATCTTATTTAGAGTGAACAAAAGCAGAAAAAAACAGGGAATAAGGGATTTCTTAACATATCAGATTATTGAACATGTTTCTTAGTCTTTTAAACATTGGCTGCTTTTTCAGAAGACATGGGTTCAACTACCAGCACCCACATGGAAGCTCTCAACTGTCTACAACTCCAGTTCTGAGAATTCCAATGTCATTTGTCCTTGTCCTTCACCAGGCATACAGGTGATACATTGACATACATTCAGGAAAAACATTCATAGACATGCAAAAAAAAAAAAAACAAAGAAAAAAAAACAAGAAAAACAATGATAAACTAAAGTGCCCAATAGTTGCCTGACCCAGACCTGGTCATTTTTCTGAACCTCATTACGAGGATATTATCAACCAGAACATAATCTAAATTAAATTACATTTCACCTATGATTTCATTTTAAAGCAACCTAATAGATCATTGACAAGTTTTCCTGAAATGTCCTAATAATTGTCATCCTTATTCAGAGTTAAAGTACTTTCTTTAAGTGTGATAAAGTTGAAGCACTTAGTCAATCTGATAACTGTTGCTGACTTTTAGTAAAACGGTGTTGCTTTCAGAAACTCTTTGACACTTAGCTTTTCTATTTTGGCTTCATTTTCTAGGAATAAAAAGTATGTGATGTAACAGAATCATGTCACAAAGTAGTCTAATATCGATTTCACAAAATATTGCTTTGACACAAACATAATGACTTCTCTAACATCTATTACTTTGGTTTATGATGAAGTATCAAATTTAAGGACTCCTTTGAGTAATGTAAATAAATGTTATCTAAGAAGTATCACTTAATCATTATGCATGCAAAACATTATCCTACCCTTTATATTTACTTAAATGAAAAATATTCCCATCTTAAGCTTCAACATGCTATCATAGAAGACAGGAGTAGGATTTTTTTTTTTTTTGTCTAGTAGGAGGAAGCTATTGAAAATGTATCTGGATAACAACAACAAAATAGAAAATATGTATTTGTTGAATCATTAGCATGTTGGCTTTGAATTATCCGAAATGTTTGATACACATAGTAAGCATATCTATTAAGTGATAGGTGACCATTACATTTAATAAGCAAATAACTTAATATCATGTCAAACTAATTACTGTTCATCAAGATATAATGTACTTCAATACTAAAGAAGCTAGAGGAAAACTTAACAGAAAGCTACATGCAAAAAAGTATAAGATGCGTTTATAAGAAAATAGGATTTGTTCTCTAAAGATGTGTTCTAAAAACTAAGAAAACTTTTACAAATTTTTTATGTAAACAAATTATAAATATTTATATGTAAATATACATACACACAAAGATATACATATATATATAAAATTTTCCACTAGCAAAGAAAAATAAAATAAAACAAAAGACAAATAGTGTTGAAATCTAAATTATTGGGAATCTTACTGTTCAGGAAAGCAACACATATGCCTCTTATGCAGTAACTTTACCAAACATTTCAAAATACCTTGCCAGATACAGCTCAAGGTGCACAGCATTTACTTAGCTAAAATTCTAATGTGAAACTTCGAAAAATATTGCTTGCTTACTCTCTTTATTGTTTCTGATCTACGACTCGACTAAATGACTTTTTTTTATAATTTATTTATTTTTTTCAAATCGTAATTTTTTACTAATTCACACAGGTGTTATAAACACAAAAAGGCAGGATGTGGGGAAGGGGATGACACTGGAGAGTGGGTGTTCAGGGGGAATACAGATACCTTTCATAACATGCTATTGGCTGGGTGAAGGTTCAGGGGACAAGTCACTATGACTCTGCCTATGATTCACTTGTCCTTATCTAAGTTGGTATTATCTGCCAAGGCTACCTAATTAGAAGGTCTATGACTACTCAGGCTGGTAAATTTCCACAAAAGCTGTCTGTTTACAATAGCTTATAGTCATCTGTTTCAATGTTTTTCCACAGAGACCCAAGACTTGGTGTTAGAATACATGTATGTCAGGCATATGGCTGATTTTAGGCCTATGGCTGATTTAGGCCTTCAGTGTATAATCAGGGCTGCCCCTGACATGTCCTCCCTCCTGTAAGTATAGAAGGGATGTGGCGATTGTAATCTTGTGAAGATGGGGCTAGAGGCCTGACTTCCAGTAATTGAAGGGGACCTTGTAATGGCTCTGGTACCCCTGTCATTGTCCAGTGAGGCAAGAGGGCCATACCCATCTCGATGTCTTTTTCCTGGAGAGGGAATACTTTTGACATCAACCCCTATGCAGTCAGACTTGTCCCTCAGGGAACCCAGAGAGTTATTTTTAACTTTTATTTATATTCCCTTGCAGTGCTTAGCCTTGCAGCCTAAGCAAGAATTCAGATCGCCAGTCAAAGGGGGTTCTGGCTGGTCTTCTCTGCTTGGTATAGGGGTGGAAGTCCCCTCTTTTAGGTTGGGTAGAAAAGGGTTTTGGGAACACCCTGGATAGAGTAACAACCTCATCTTGAGTCTCGTGGTCCTCCATAGCTAATTTATGAAAATGTATCTATATGAATAGGTTTTGCTATCAAATTTATTTATCTGTTGTTTCACAGAGTTAGTCAGCCTATTTGAGGCTCAGGGACCAGAAGAAATAAGCAAAAATAACCTAATTAATGGTCCCAAGATGGGAGGAAGTAGAGTTGACAACCATGGATAGGCAACAACTAATCAGACTGTATAATATATTGATCAATAATAGCTTCTTCTACTTTTTGTGAGATTACTTCTCTTTTGTCCATTAATTGTTGAGGAAAATTAGAATTTACATCTCTCTTAAGAATATTAAACTTTTTATTAGATATTTTACATATTTACCTTTCAATGTTATTTCCTCTCCCATCCTCCCCCAAAACCACTTAGCCCATATCCCCTCCTCCTATTTTTATGAGGGTATGCTCCAAACATCCTCCCAGTCCCATCTCCCTGCTCTCAAATTCCCCAACACTAGGGAATCAAAACTTTCGGGGACCATGGCCCTCCACTTCTACTGATGTCTGACAAGGCTACCCTCAATTACCTATACAGGTGGAGACATGAGTCCCTCCCTTTGTGCTCTCAGGCTGGAGGTTTAGACTTTGGGAGCTCTGGTTGAAACTTTTGATACTCCATCTAGAAAGGACCAAAGCACCCACACTTTGGTCTTCCTTCTTCTTCTTGAGTTTCATGTGGTCTATGTGTTGTGTCTTAGGTATTGTGAGCTTTGGGGCTAATATCCACTTATCAGTGAGTGCATACCATGTGTGTTCTTTTGAGATTGGGTCACCTCACTCAAGATGATGTTTTCCAGCTCCATCCATTTGCCTAAGAATTTCATGAACTCATTGTTTTTAATACCTGAATAGTACTCCATTGTATAAATGTACCACATTTTCTGCATCCATTCTTCTGTTGAAGGACATCTGGGTTCTTTCCAACTTCTGGCTATTATATATAAGGCTGCTATGAACATAGTGGTGCATGTGTCCCTGTTGTATGTTGAAACATCTTTTTGATAAATGCCCAGGAGTGGTATAGCTGGGTCCTAAGGTAACACTATGTCCAATTTTCTGAGGAACCACCAGACTGTTTTCCAGAGTGGTTTCACAAGCTTACAATCTCACCTACAGTGGAGGAGTGTTCTTCTTTCTCCACACTCTCGCTCAAATCTTCTCTCACCAGTGATTTTGATCTCAGCCATTCTGACTGGTGTGAGGTGGAATCTCAGTGTAATTTTCATTTGCATTTCCATAATGACTAGGGATGCTGAACACTTCTTTAGGTGCTTCTCAACCATTCAAGATTCCTCAGTTGAGAATTCTTTGTCAGGCTCTGTGCTCCATTTTTTAATAGGGTTCTTTGATTGTCTAGAGTCTAATTTCTTCAGTTCTTTGTATACTCTGGATATTAGCTTTTTATCAGATGTAGGGTAGGTGAAGATCTTTTCCCAATCTGTTGGTTGCCACTTTGTCCTATTGACTGTGTCCTTTGCTTTACAGAAGCTTTGCAGTTTTATGAGGTCCCATTTGTCAATTCTTGGTTTTAGAGCACAAGCCATTGGTGTTCTGTTCAGGAACATTTCTCCTGTGCACATGTGTTCGAGGCTTTTCCCCAATTTCTCTTCTATTAGTTTCAGTGTAGCTGATTTTATGTGAAGGTCCTTGATCCACTTGGAATTGAGCTTTGTACAAGGAGATAAGAATGGATCAATTTGCATTCTTCTACATGCTGACCACCAGTTGGAGCAGCACCATTTGTTGAAAATGCTGTCTTTTATCCACTGGATGGTTTTAACTCCTTTGTCAAAGATCAAGTGACCATAGGTATGGGGGTTCATTTCTGGGTCTTCTATTCTATGCCATTGATCCTCCTGCCTGTCTCTGGTCCAATACCGTGCAGTTTTTATCACTATTGCTTTGTAGTACAGCTTGAAGTCACGATGGTGATTCCCCCAGAAGTTCTTTTATTTCTGAGAGTAGTTTTTGCTAACCTGGGCTTCTTGTTATTTTAAATGAATTTTAAGATTTCTTGTTCTATCTCTGTGAAGCATTGAGTGGGAATTTTGATGGGGATTGCATTAAATCTGTAGATTGCTTTTGGCAATGAGCAAGGGAGATCTTTCCATCTTCTGAGATCTGTTTCGATTTCTTTCTTCAGGGGCTTGAAGTTCTTGTCATACAGATCTTTTACTTGCTTGGTCAGATTCACATCAAAGTATTTTATATTATTTGTGACTATTGTGAATAATGTTGTTTTCCTAATTTCTTTCTCAGCCTGTTTATCTTTGGAGTAGAGGAAGGCTACTGATTTGCTTGAGTTAATTTTATATCCAGCCACTTTCCTAAAGTTGTTTATCAGGTTTAGGAGTTCTCTGGTGGAAATTTTGGGGTCACTTATGTATACTGTCATATCATCTGCAAATAGTAAGATTTTGACTTCTTCCTTTCCCATTTGTATCTCTTTGACCTCCTTGTGTTGCCTAATTGCTCTGGCTAGGACTTCCAGTGCTATATTGAATAGGTAGGGGGAGAATCAGCAGCCATGCCTAGGCCCAGACTGGAAGGAACCTGCGCTCTGGGCTAGGAGTGAATTCTTGGGTCCCACTGGGTCCCAGTTACCCCCTGTTTGGGGAGGGTATTGCTTTCTCCTTACCTGAAATACTGCCTGAGTTAAAGCACCTGGGTGGCCATCTTCCTCTGGGTTTTGAGTTTGGGTACCATGCTGCCACCTGAGATCTGCCCTATGCTTGGGCCCAGACAGGAAGTCTGAAGTTTGTTTTTCAATTGAGGCCCTTATCCTTTCACTTAACTCTATCATGTATCAAGTTGGCATAAACTGGCCAGCACACTGACCATGACAATTTGGAAATCATAGAGTAAAATGTAGAATTTTGGATGAGAAATGTCTCTTATTGGCTCTTATATTTCAATTCCTGATCCAAGTTGGTGGTACTGTTTGTGGTTTGTAGAGGTGCTGGAATCCTTAGAATATGAGTCCTTGCTGGAGGAAGTATGTCACTGGGTATGGATTTGAAGATGTTTCTGTCTCCCTGTCAGTGTGAGACAGCACAGCCTGGAGTCCTTTTCTTATTGTGAGTTCTGATTAATCATCACCCCGCTCATGGCAAGTGATGAGATCTTTCCCAAATACGTCCTTGTCAGAAGATCTTTATTAATCTATTGTACCAGCCACACAGCTTTGACTGTGAGGAAAAAAAAAGAAAAAGCCCTACCTGCCTGCTTCTCTGACATGTATCTGCACATTCAGTTCTTAAAAAACTACTTCTTTTTGCCTGTGAGGTCATCTGAACGCTATTAGGAACAAATTATCTCTTCATTTATGCTGACTGCATAAATAGCCTTAATGATCAGTTACCTAGCAATAGCCTGCCTGTTCAAAAATAAAAAAATAGTGGACTGATGGGCTTATAGCTAGTATCCATTCATTTCAGCTATTCTCTTGTCAACCAAGTTTCCCAGATATGTATAGTATTTACATATTCATGAGCCTTTGTCCAGGGCGTGCACTCGCCAGCGAGGTCACACAGACACCAAAGTTCTTCAGCAGATCTTTATTACGATGTTATAGAGGAAAGACCCGGTGGAAGAAGGCCGGCTGGTGGAAAACCGGCTGGGAGAAAAGGCCCCGAGCCCCGAGAAGGTCCTGGTTAAATACCCCCTGGAGTGATGTGTACGTATCTGGTTGGTTAATTGCCCATAAAATCCTATATGCCCCGGGAAGGGCTTGTGACTTCGCGTGCTTTCCCCTTACACAAAGACAGTAAATTACAGAACTTGTGAGAGCTTCGGATTGCCAGAGCTGTCTCTGCCTTCCATGGCTCTCTACATCTCCCCCTTTTTGTTTTAAATGAGAATCACAGGCACTGGCCATTTCCCGTGTCTTAGGCTAGTTGACGTTTATCCATAGCCAGCACCAAAGAATGGTGAGCTCCCTGTCTTAGGCTACGAGGGTTGCGCACCCACACCTGGCATTCTCTGAATGTGCGCCCCAGGTTGTGGCCACTCGTAATGCCCGTCATGGGGTAAACTCACACCACATGGTGTACCCCTGGCATATGGCATCAACCTATTCCCGTCGTTGGGACCAATGGCAGCTGGCCTGGAGACAAAAAGATAGAGCTGTCCTTGGTCTGTCTGGCACGGTACCAATCAAAACTCAAACTCAAGCCCGATAAAGCAAATTCCATTATGGGGGAATAAGCGATCAAGGACTAATAGTTTGACACAGTCTCCCCTACCTTACCAGGTGCAATGGAAACAAGTCTTCTGAGTGCAAAGGCTAGGGGAAACCGAGAGAGATGCAAACACCCATCCCTGTGCAATGGAGTCACCTCCTAGGGGTGCAAGGGCTGTTTGTCTCAAAATTCAGGTACCAGAGCTACACAGACAAGGACCAGTCAGGCTAAAACTCCTCACTGACCCAGTGCAATGGGCTGAGCCCTTGGGGTGCAGTAGCTGAGGATCTGTTTGCTGGCTATTTCTTTAGCATAGACAACCAGATATCGGGAGATGAACCTTGTTCTAAGGCTGCAAGTGCTTGGGTAATCACGACTTTGTCACGTTTCTGTTGAGCTCTGAGCTTGCAAACCAACCAGAGTATGAACACTAATCCACAACACAGGGTTGTACCAAACAGGCCTACTCCCACCCACTCTTCAAAAAAAGAGAAGGCCAAAGAGATCCAGGTGGAGAGTCCTTCAGTCAGCGAAATGTCCATATGCGTTGAGTTGATGGCTGCCACCGCTGCTTGCAACTTCTCGAGAAGTTCATCAGATCCTTCTGACCATTCTCCTGCTAGGTAATGAGACTATTGTCTGGACAAATTAGCTGCTCGAGTAAAGTTTTCATATTGAACACTAGTAATACAGAGTGCTCTCAGACTTCTTTCACATCTCAATTGTGCCAATTGAAAGAGGATATCTATCCTTTCTTCTACCAAGTCTAGGCGCTGATTAACAATCATCAATCTGCCTTTCAATTCAGCATTATAGAAGTATGGAGGTTGGCTGCCTCTACCACTGTAGCGGACAGCTGATTTAAGGCTGCTGCTGTTTGGACTTTGGTTGTCATAGGAATCCCAGCAGCTGTAGCTGCAATGGCAGTGACTGATATCGCTGTTATTATGGCTGAAGTTATGCCAAAGTCTCTTTTTTGTCTGAATAATGATAGAGTAGAGGGTGTTTCAACAGGAACAGGAACCCATCGTGGCACCCTGGCAACCATGGCACGTTTAGCTTGTCCAACAGCCCAACACTGAGACATCATGCATCAATCATTAGTGCATTTTTCAAATGAGGAATTGGAAAGAATAAACAAGAAGGGTGGAAAAACACATACCAGTGTAGGTGAAAATACTGTTTGATTCACAATAATCTTGTTAACTCCAGTAATTAACTGAATAGGATTTGTCAACTGAGGGATCGAATCTGAACTCTCTTTCACCATAGTTCCATTAATAACTCCTGTAAAGGATGTTCTTCCTGTCGCTCCGCCCTGGAGAAAGGCTAGCGGGTTGAGGTCGGTACAACTGCCATTAACTCCACAGAGTAGCCATTTGTGAAAAAGATTCATACTAATGCTCTGTAGAAAAGGACCCTTTCTCATTACCGCATCAGCTCCAGGATCTCCCAACATATTGGGTGAAAAGGAAAAAGTTTCATTGGTATCTGCCCATCGTGTTACTCTGGATTGACAATCAGACCAGGGCAGAACAACTCCCTCATCTTCTAGACTACAAAAGGGAGAGACCTTAGGTTGACGAGGATGCTCTCCATCAATGAGTTTGGGTGATAAAAATGTTCCATCTATCCAAATGGCTGGTTGCAAAAAGGACTGTGAGAACTCTTTGACATAACTATAGTCCTTTACATTATCATTCCTTTTAGTTGTTAGTTTAACCCAGCTTCTCTTTTCATAAAACCACCCCAAGGTTCTCTTCGAGAGAGTTATACAGTTTCCTGTCTCAGTAATCTGAAAACAGAGAGAACCCCGTTCAGGCAAGGAATGATTTTCTCCCAGGGGTGCGTGCGTTTTATCTAGGGAAGATAAGGCAGCCCCATGGTTTTATTAGTTGTAAGAAATCTTGGAAACACCATGGCATCATGTCTAACAGGTATAGGTTTAGGAAAAGCAGATAATATAGCCCATCGTTGTTCTCCCCATATACAAGGAACCCAATTCTGGAGGATCCAAACTAGGACTGGAAGCATCTGCAGATGAATTCTTCGGGGTGTCAACTTCAGTCGTCACGAGCCTTCACGTCAGTCGCTCTGGTAGCCAGAATGGATTGTCTTCCTCCTGTGGAAAAACACAAACCGCTCCTCTGGATCTTATTAATATAGGATCCGGGCCTTTCCATTGTCCGGTCAAGACGTCCTTCCACTTGACCATCTCTTTTGGCCTATCAGGCTCTAAGCAGTGACGGTCAGCAGCCAAATGAACCTGACTGTCCAAATTTAAAAAATTGAGGGTAAAGAGTGCTATAGAAACGGTGACTCGTGGCACTGAGGGTAGAGCCTCCTCGACTCCCCCTTTTTGTTTTAAAAGATAAGATTTAAGAGCACGATGAGCCGGAATTCCACTTCCCTTCTGCCCCTGCCTGGTCCTCTGGGCTGGAGCAGACACAGAGTCGGTCTGCTCCCGGCCTGTTGAGAAACTGAATCCTGAGTCATCCAGGAGCCACTGCACTCAGAGCAGCTGGTAAGAACTCCATCTCACTCCCTAAACCCCAGAGATAGATCAGGGAGCCAGGGACATCCAGGGCACAGCAGCTACCCAAACCCCGCCCCTCCGGAATTCCACTTCCCTTCTGCCCCTGCCTGGTCCTCTGGGCTGGAGCAGACACAGAGTCAGTCTGCTCCCGTCCTGTTGAGAAACTGAATCTTGAGTCATCCAGGAGCCACTGCACTCAGAGCAGCTGGTAAGAACTGCATCTCACTCCCTAAACCCCAGAGATAGATCGGGGAGCCAGGGACATCCAGGGCACAGCAGCTACCCAAACCCCATCCCTCCGGAATTCCACTTCCCTTCTGCCCCTGCCTGGTCCTCTGGGCTGGAGCAGACACAGAGTTGGTCTGCTCCTGTCCTGTGGAGAAACTGAATCCTGAGTCATCCAGGAGCCACTGCACTCAGAGCAGCTGACACAGAGTTGGTCTGCTCCTGTCCTGTTGAGAAACTGAATCCTGAGCCATCCAGGAGCCACTGCACTCAGAGCAGCTGGAGCCACTGCACTCAGAGCAGCTGAAACTGAATCCTGAGTCATCAAGGACCCACTGCACTCAGAGCAGAAGGATTTCCAGATCCAAGAGTTGGCCTGAGTCCCAGGAGTTATTCCACCCAGGAGATTAGGAGCATAAGACCACAGAGACCTCTGGACTCTGAGGAGCTCTGCAATAAGCAAGATAACTGGAAATACAGACTCCAGTTTTACACAGTGAGGGCAGGTACCAATAGAGTTAACCAGATGGCGAAAGGCAAGCGCAAGAACATAAGCAACGGAAACCAAAGTTTCTTGGCATCATCAGTGCCCAATTCTCCCAATATAGCAAGCCCTGAACACCCCATCACACCTGAAAAGCAGGATTCAGAATTAAAATCACTTCTCATGATGATGATAGAGGATTATAAGAAGGAATTAAGTAACTCCCTTAAAGAAATACAGGAGAGTACAAGTAAACAGATAGAAGCCCTTAAAGAGGAATCACAGAAATCCCTTAAAGAAATGGAAGAAAACACAAAGAACGAATTAAACAAAAACATTCAGGATCTGAAACTAGAAATAGAAACAATAAAGAAAGTTCAAAGGGAGACAACCATGGAGATAGAAAACCTAAGAAAGAGATCAGGAGTCACAGACACAAGCATCACCAACCGAATACAAGAGATAGAAGAGAGAATCTCAAATGCAGAAGATACGGTGGAAAATATTGACACAGTTGTCAAAGAAAATGCAAAATGCAAAAAACTCCTAACTCAAAACATCCAGGAAATCCAGGACACAATGAGAAGACCAAACCTAAGGATAATAGGTATAGATGAGAATGAAGATTCCCAACTTAAAGGGCCAGTAAATATCTTCAACAAAATTATTGAGGAAAACTTCCCTAACCTAAAGAACAAGATGCCCATAAACATACAAGAAGCCTACAGAACACCAAATAGACTAGACCAGAAAAGAAATACCTCCCGTCACATAATAATGAAAACATCAGATGCACAAAACAAAGAAAAAATACTAAAAGCAGTAAGGGAAAAAGGTCAAGTAACATATAAAGGCAGACCTATAAGAATTACACCAGACTTCTCACCAGAGACTATAAAAGCCAGAAGAGCCTGGACTGACATCATACAGACACTAAGAGAACACAATTGCCAGCCCAGATTACTATACCCAGCAAAACTCTGAATCACTATAGAAGGTGAAACCAAGATATTCCATGACAAAACCAAATTTGCACAATATCTTCCCACAAACCCAGCACTTCAAAGGATAATTGATGGAAAATGCCAACACAAGGAGGGAAACTACAACCTAGGAAAAGCAAGTAAGTAATTTTCCAACAACCCCCAAAAAAGATACAAACATAACTTTACCTCTAATAAAAAAAATAACAGGGAGCAACAATCATTTTTCCTTAATATCTCTTAACATCAATGGTCTCAATTCCCCAATAAAAAGACGCAGACTAGCAGACTGGATACACAAACAAGACCCAGAATTTTGCTGCATACAAGAAACGCACCTCAGTGACAAAGACAGACACTACCTCAGAATAAAAGGGTGGAAAACAATTTTTCAAGCCAATGGTCCCAAGAAACAAGCTGGAGTAGCCATTCTAATATCAAATAAAATCGACTTTCATCCAAAATTAATCAAAAAAGATAAGGAAGGACACTTCATACTCATCAAAGGAAAAATCTACCAAGGTGAACTCTCAATTCTGAACATCTATGCTCCAAATGCAAGGGCACCTACATACATAAAAGAAACTTTACTAAAGCTCAAAACACACATTACACCTCACACAATAATAGTGGGGGATTTCAACACCCCACTGTCAGCAATGGACAGATCATGGAAACAGAAACTAAACAGAGACACTTTGAAATTAACAGAAGTTATGAACCAGATGGACTTAACAGACATCTATAGAACATTTCATCCTAAAACAAAAGAATATGCCTTTTTCTCAGCACCTCATGGTACCTTCTCCAAAATAGACCATATAATTGGTCACAAAACAAGCCTCTACAGATACAAAAAGATGGAAATAATCCCTTGCATCTTATCAGATCACCACGGACTAAGACTGGTCTTTAATAATGACAAAAACAATGGAAAACCCACGTACACATGGAAACTGAACAACTCTCTACTCAATGATGACTTGGTCAAGGAAGAAATAAAGAAAGAAATAAAAGACTTTTTAGAATTCAATGAAAATGAGGACACATCATACCAAAACTTGTGGGACTCCATGAAGGCAGTGCTAAGAGGAAAGCTCATAGCTCTAAGTGCCTACAAAAAGAAACTGGAAAGAGCACACTCTAACAAGTTGACTGCACAACTAAAAGCTCTAGAACAAAAAGAAGCAAATACACCCAGGAGGAGTAGAAGGCAGGAAATAATCAAACTCAGGGCTGAAATCAACCAAATAGAAACAGAAAGAACAATAAAAAATATCAATAAAACCAGGAGTTGGTTCTTTGAGAAAATCAACAAGATAGATAAACCCTTAGCCAGATTAACCAGAGGGCACAGAGACAGTATCCAAATTAATAAAATCAGAACTGAAAAGGGAGACATAACAACAGAAACTGAAGAAATTCAAAAAATCATCAGATCCTACTACAAAGGCCTATACTCAACAAAACTGGAAAACCTGGATGAAATGGACAATTTCCTAGACAGATACCAGGTACCGAAGTTAAACCAGGAGCAGATAAACCATGTAAATAGTCCCATAACCCCTCAGGAAATAGCAGCAGTCATCAAAAGCCTCCCCACTAAGAAAAGCCCAGGACCAGAGGGTTTTAGTGCTGAATTCTATCAGACCTTCAAGGAAGACCTAATACCAATTCTCTTCAAACTATTCGACAAAATAGAGACAGAAGGAACACTACCCAATTCGTTCTATGAAGCTACAATTACACTCATACCCAAACCCCACAAGGACCCGACAAAGAAAGAGAACTTCAGACCAATCTCCCTTACGAACATCGATGCAAAAATACTCAATAAAATTCTAGCAAACCGAATCCAAGACCACATCAAAACAATCATCCATCATGATCAAGTAGGTTTTATCCCAGGAATGCAGGGATGGTTCAATATTCGGAAATCCATCAATGTAATCCACTATATAAACAAACTTAAAGAAAAAAACCACATGATCATCTCACTAGATGCTGAGAAAGCATTTGACAAATTCAACATCCCTTCATGATAAAAGTCTTGGAAAGATCAGGAATTCAAGGCCCCTACCTAAACATAGTAAAAGCAATTTACAGCAAACCAGTAGCCAACATCAAGCTAAATGGAGAGAAACTTGAAGCAATCCCACTAAGATCAGGGACTAGACAAGGTTGCCCACTCTCCCCCTACCTATTCAATATAGTACTGGAAGTCTTAGCCAGAGCAATTAGACAGCAAAAAGAAGTCAAAGGGATACAAATAGCAAAGGAAGAAGTCAAAATATCGCTATTTGCAGATGATATGATAGTATACTTAAGTGACCCCCAAACTTCCACCAGAGAACTCCTAAACCTGATAAACAACTTCAGCAAAGTGGCTGGTTATAAAATCAACTCAAACAAATCAGTAGCCTTCCTCTACATGAAAGATAAACAGACTGAAAAAGAAATTAGGGAAATGACACCCTTCACAATAGTTGCAAATAATATAAAATACCTTGGTGTGAATCTAACCAAGCAAGTGAAAGACCTGTATGACAAGAACTTCAAGTCTCTGAAGAAAGAAATTGAAGAAGATCTCAGAAGATGGAAAGATCTCCCATGCTCATGGATTGGCAGGATTAATATAATAAAAATGGCCATCTTGCCAAAAGCAATCTACAGATTCAATGCAATCCCCATTAAAATCCCAACTCAATTCTTCACAGAGTTAGAAAAGGAAATTCTCAAATTCATATGGAATAACAAAAAACCCAGGATAGCGAAAACTATTCTCAACAATAAAAGAACTTCTGGAGGAATTACCATCCCTGACCTCAAGCTGTACTACAGAGCAATAGTGATAAAAACTACCTGGTATTGGTACAGAGACAGGCAGGAAGATCAATGGAATAGAATTGAAGACCCAGAAATGAACCCACACTCCTATGGTCACTTGATCTTTGACAAAGGAGCTAAAACTGTCCAGTGGAAAAAGGACAGCATTTTCAACAAATGGTGCTGGTTCAACTGGAAGACAACATGTAGAAGAATGAAAATTGATCCATTCTTATCCCCTTGTACAAAGCTCAAGTCTATGTGGATAAAGGACCTCCACATAAAACCAGATACACTGAAACTAATAGAAGAGAAGGTGGGGAAAAGCCTCGAATACTTGGGCACAGGGGAAAAGTTCCTGAACAGAACTCCAATGGCATATGCTCTAAGATCGAGAATTGACAAATGGGACTTCATAAAATTGCAAAGTTTCTGTATGGCAAAGGACACTGTCAATAGGACAAAACGACAACCAACAAATTGGGAAAAGATCTTTACCAATCCTTCATCTGATAGAGGGCTAATATCCAATATATACAAAGAACTCAAGAAATTAGACTCCAGACAACCAAATTACCCTATTAAAAAATGGGGTATAGAGCTTAACAAAGAATTTTCAACGGAAGAAACTCGAATGGCCGAGAAGCATCTAAAGAAATGTTCAGCATCCTTAGTAGTCAGGGAAATGCAAATCAAAACAACCCTGAGATTCCATCTCACACCAGTCAGAATGGCTAAGATTAAAAACTCAGGTGATAGTAGATGCTGGCGAGGGTGTGGAGAAAGAGGAACACTCCTCCATTGTTGGTGAGACTGCAAGATGGTGCAACCACTTTGGAAATCAGTCTGGCGGTTCCTCAGAAAATTGGACATAGCATTACCCGAGGATCCAGCTATACCACTCCTAGGCATATACCCAGAAGATGCTCGAACATATAACAAGGACATATGCTCAACTATGTTCATAGTAGCCTTATTTATAATAGCCAGGAGCTGGAAAGAACCCAGATGTCCTTCAACTGAGGAATGGATTCAAAAAATGTGGTATATTTCCACAATGGAGTATTACTCAGCTATTAAAAACAATGAATTCGAGAGGTTCCTAGGTAAATGGATGGAACTAGAAATTATCATCCTGAGTGAGGTAAGCCAATCACAAAAGAAGACACATGGTATTCACTCACTGATTATTGGATATTAGCCTAGAACCTTGAAATGCCCAAGATGCAACTCACAGGCCACTGGAAGCCCATAAAGAAGGAAGACCAAGTGAGGGTGATTAGGTCCTTCTTAGAAGGAGCAACAAAATACTCAAGGGAGCAAATATGGAGACAAAGTGAGGGACAGAAACTGAGGGAGGGGCCGTCTCAAGACCACCCCACCTGAGTGTCTATCCCATGTGCAATCACCAAAGGTAGATGCTGATGTGGAAGACAGGAAGTGCATGCTGATAAGAGCCTGATATGGATATCTCCTCAGAGGCCTTCAAGAGTCAGACATATTCAGAGGCAGATGCTCACAACTAGCCATTGAACTGATCATGGGGTTCTCAATAGAGGAGTTAGAGTGAAGACTGAAGGAGCTGAAAGGGTTTGTGGCACCATGAGGAGAGCAACAATACCAACCAACCACAGCTCCCAGGGTCTAAATCACCAGCCTGGGAGCACTTAAGGGGGGGATCCAGGGCTTCAGCTGAATATGTAAAAGTGGAGGGCCCTGCTGGGCATAGGTGGAAGAAGAGAACCTTGACCTCATGAAGGCTGGATGCCGCAGGGGGTGGGAATTTTGAGGGTGGGGAGGTGGGAGTGGGGGGGTGTAGATAGAGGTTACATCCACAGAGAAGTAGGAGGAGGGGCGAGGGGATTGGGGGTTCCGAGGGGGTGGTGGGGGATGGGGTAAGGGGACAACATAGGAAATGTAAATAAATCATCCAATAAAAAAAAAAGAGAAAAGAAAGTGGGTAAAAAAAAAAAAAAGAGTACGATGAGCCCGTTCTATAATGCCTTGTCCTTGAGGATTGTATGGTATACCTGTCAGGTGGGTCACCTCCATTTGGCAACAAAATTGTCCAAACTTCTGGGAAGTATAAGTTGGTCCATTATCAGTCTTGAGAATTTTAGGCTTTCCCCAGGCACTCCAGGCCTCAAGGCAATGCTGGATAACATGTGCTGCCTTTTCTCCTGATAACGGGGAGACAAAAATGATTCCAGAACAGGTGTCAATAGAAACATGTAAATATTGAAGTCTCCCAAAAGATGGGACATGAGTAACATCCATTTGCCAAATCTGTAATGGTCGAATTCCTCATGGATTAATTCCCACATGAGGCACTGGTAAAAATTGACAGCAATTCTGACATTGAGTAACTATATCTCTAGCTTCCTTTCTAGATATATCAAACCGACGACATAATGTCTCTTCTGTCACATCAAATTTTTTTGTGAAAATCTTTGGCTGAGTCTAATTTTGAGGATAAGGCAATAAGCAACCAACTTTGTGGCTCAATCTGCCAGGTCATTTCCATGAGACATTGGACCTGGTAGACCTGAGTGAGCCCTAATATGTGTAATAAAGACAGGATGTCTCCTATTAACCAGAATAGATTGAATCTTTTGAAAAACTTCTGCAAGCCTGCTAGATGGTTTAATTAATCCAGCAATTTCCAAGACTTTAACTGCATTTACCACATAAAGAGAATCAGATACAATATTTAAGGGGCCTGGAAAGGTTTCTAAGACTTCCAGTACCATCAAGCATTCTACAATTTGAGGTGAAGTTTCATGGTATTGTTTGGCAGTGACTATATTATCAACTACATAGGCACCTATACCTGTTTTTGACCCATCTGTATATACCACTACCCCATCTGGGAGTGGTTCTTGAGATATGATATGTGGAAATACAATGGCTTGAGTTAAGGGAAATTGTAAAATAGGATGTTTAGGATAGTGATTGTCTATTTGGCCATTAAAGGAAGTGACTAACACTGCCCAAACATCAGAGGTAGCAGTTAATATTTGAACCTGATGTGCAGTATAAGGCACTATTAAAACCTTAGGCTCCCTTCCAAAATGAGTGACAGCTGCTTTTAATCCTTGAAGGGCAAGCTGAGCGACTGCATCTGGGTACCAATCAATAATTTTTGCAGGAGATGCATTGGGATGGATCCGTAATAAGGGCCCATCTTGCCATAACACAGCAGTTGGTAAACGTCTGGTTTTAAAGACACACAAATTAAAGGTTTTGGTCTCATCAATACGTTTTAGCTGAGCTTCTTGTAGGGCATCCTCCACCAATCGCAGGGCATGGTTTGCAGCCGGTGTTAGTGCTCTTGGTGAGGAAATATGAGAATCTCCTTCCAAGATATCAAACAAAGGTTTCAATTCAGCAGAAGGAATTTTCAAGAATGGTCTTAACCAATTTATATCACCTAATAATTTTTGAAAATCATTTAAGTTGTGCAAATGATCTCTGCGAGTTTCTAGTTTTTGAGGAACTATTTTCTCAGGATAAATAACTGTCCCTAAAAAGGAACCAACTTCTGAAAGTTGAACCTTCTCTGTGGCAATATGTAGACCTCGTTGTTCTAATGCAGCAATTAATAAGGGATATGATCTCTGTAAAACGGCCAACTCCTTGTGGCATATTAAAATATCATCCATAAAATGAATCCATCGTAGGGTAGGAAATTGTTTCTTAACGGGTTCAAGGGCCATTTGTACATATAGCTGGCACATAGTAGGACTATTGGTCATGCCTTGAGGCAAAACTTTCCACTGATATCTCTTATCAGGCTCAAGGTGATTAATAGCAGGTAATGTAAACGCAAATCTTTGTCTGTCTTGTGGGTGTAGGGGAATGGAGAAGAAGCAGTCTTTAATATCTATAATTATTATCCTCCACTGTCTGGGTAAGGCAGAAAGCAAGGGTAAACCTCTTTGGACTGAATCAAACAATTGCATCTGTGCATTAATTGCTCTTAAATCATGGAGAAGTCTCCATTTTCCTGATTTCTTTTTTATAACAAAAATAGGTGTATTCCAAGGAGAAGAAGAAGGTTCTAAATGACCATTTTTAACTTGTTCTTCAATTAATTTAGTAGCGGCCTCTAATTTCTCAGAGGATAATGGCCACTGAGGTACCCACACGGCCTCCTCTGTAAGCCAGGGTATGGGCAATGAACCCTCAATGGCAACTAGTGAAAACCCAGACCTTGTCTTCCTGTATTACTTTCTTGTGATATTGGGCTTAATCTTCCTTGTTCTTGTCTGCCAAGGCCTTTTCCTTCCTTATATCCCATCTTTCTCATAATTTCCATGGCTTGTTGTGAATACTCATTAGTTAGTGTCAGTCCCAAGTCTTGTAAAATGTCTCTTCCCCAGAGGTTAACAGGAAGAGGAAGCACATAGGGTGTAAAACTTCCTGTCTGACCCTCTGGTGTTTGCCAATTCAAGGAACGTGAACTGATTGCAGGACTGGCCTCATACCCCAACCCCTGTAAGGAGTGGGAGGATTGTGTAACAGGCCATGCCTTAGGCCACCAATTAGAGGAAATAATACTTTTATCAGCTCCTGTATCTAGAATTCCTGTAAAGTTTTTCCCTTCTACTGTTAATTGTAAAGTAGGTCTAGTTTTAAGATCAACTACCAGGTGAGCAAAATCAGTTCCTGAAGAACCAAGTCCATTGGTGTCTCTAGGCACCCCAGTGGACGGAAAGCAATTATGTAAACTTGGAAGAATAACCAATTGAGCAATTCTATCTCCAGGGGAAATAGAAAATATGCCTTGTGGACAAGAACAGAGAACCTGAAGTTCTCCTGTATAATCTTGGTCTATTACACCAGGATGAACCACAAGTTCTTTCAATGTTAGAGAAGAGCGGCCTAGAATAAGGCCAACACTATTCTCAGGCAGGGGACCTTAGAAGTTAACTGAAACAAGCTGTGCGCCCTCATGTGGCATTAGTAAGTATTGGGATTTGGCGCGGAGGTCTAATCCTGCAGAGCCCTTTGTCGTTCGTTCTGCAGTTAGAGGTGTCTCCCAGCTACAGGCTTGTATCCCATATTTTTTGGGGCCCTGGAATTTTGGGCCCAGAATTCCGTTTTTTTGATTGCTTTCCTCTCTTTCCAATGGTGGGGGATTGTGTTGAATAAGCCTTCCTTGAATATCTCTGACTGAGCGACACTCATTAGCCCAGTGATAACCTCTCTTGCATTTATTGCAAAGTCCCCGTCTTTTCTGTGTGGCAGCATGGCACTCTCATTTAAAATGACCCAATTTGCCACAGTTATAACATATTTTATGGCTGCCAGGACTTGAGCTGCCTTGGCTTTGTAAGATAGCTGCAGCGAGACCAGCGTTAGTCAGCGGGCCTCCAATTCCCCTGCAAACTTTAATCCAATCAGTTAACCCTTTGTTTCTTCTAGGGGTAATTACTGCCTGGCATTCTGGTGAAGCATTTTCATATACTAACTGTTCTATTAGTGGTTTGACTCTCTCTGGGTCTCCAAAAATCCTGCCTGCAGCTTCTGTCATCCTAGCAACAAACTCTGAGAATGACTCCTGGGAGTTTTGTAATATCTTTGTTAGGTGTCCACCTATTTCTCCCTTTTTTTGAAAGGGCTTTCCATGCCTTAATAGCGGCAGCAGAGATCTGGGCATAGGCTCTCCAGTCGTAATTTGTCTGATCATTAACATATTGCCCCTGTCCTGTTAGCAGATCAAATGTCCATTGTCTCTGATTGCCTTCTGTGTTAGCATTGGCTTTTGCCTGTGTCTGACAGGAGTCATGCCACAGGGCCTTCCACTTCATATACTGTCCCATGTTAGGGAGGGCAGCTTTTACTGTATTCTGCCAATCGCTTGGGGTCATTGCCATAGTGGCTAGTCTCTCTAATTGCATAATTGTAAAATTTGCATCAACCCCATACTTCTGAACTGATTCAGCAAGTTCTTCAATTGCAGTATATTCTACTGGTGCGTGAATACGACCTCCTTCTGGAGCTTCAAACACTGGAAAAGCTTGAAACATCTTCCTCTTATCTTCCTCTGAAAGGAAGGAGGTTGCACGCGCTTGTCTGCATAAGGCGGCGGTGCACTCAAAATTGCAGCAGGGAGTGCTGCCTGGGAATTCCAGGGGGGCTGGGGAGCTGTAAGCGTGCGCTTTCTAATCCCCGCCTCCCTTTGTTCTCTATTCTGCGGCTGCAGCCGCCCACGTGAATGGAATCCTTCTGCCTCAAAGAGGACTACTTCTTCATCTCCTTCCGCCTCATAACGGACTATTTTTCCATCTCTCTCCAGTTCCCGCTTGGAGGAACCAGACCTCCCCGATTCATATTCATATAATTTCAGATTTTGCAATTCCTCTACTGGATATAGAGGCTTTTTCTTTGTAAAAAACTCTCCCAGGGACTCGTTCGTTCCCTCCTTTCCTCCCACAGATCCAATGTCCATGGGAAAATCTTTAGACATGTCTACCCGGGCTTCTATTCTATTAGAACCCGAAAGCGCTTCTCCAGAGTCAGTTTCTGGCAGGTTTCTATCCTGAATCTCTTTCAGTATCCCCTGACTCACCACAATAGCTGAGCTACATTTTTGATCTTGCAAGCACGACCGTATCAATTTCCACAATGGGCGTGTGCCTGGCTTCAACTTCCCATTCTGCTGTTCTCTAATTAGATCTTGCTCCAGCCTGTCCCAGGAGGTGAGTGTCAGCGTTCCCGTGCGAGCGTACCAAGGCGCAACTCGGTCTATCTCCCTGACAAAGTTTTCCAGCGTGTGAGCAGAAACTTTCAGTTTGTGCTGCCCCAGGAGAGTCTGCAGACCCATCACTATGGACTGTGAGGACACCATGCTGTTCTGTTGTCTCTGGGAGAATCTGACTCTCGGGGGAAGGGCTCTGTAGCTCACTCGAGTCTAATTAATTATGCCAAGCCTCTGCCTGCTCGCTGAAACCTGCCGGCTCAAGGCAGCTAAAGGAGAGGCGGAACCAACTTTCTCCTGCCTTGGAAAAACTGCACCGGATTGAAAAGGGAGCTGGAAGGGAACAGGACCAAACTTTCACTTGTCTACTGAAACTCAGCGGCCCGAAATGGCTGCTGGAAGGTAGGGTGGGGCCGGCTCAAGCAGCAAGATTTTAGCAGGTGTACCGGTGAAAGCAATACAACAGCAGGAGAAATAAGATGAAAGCTGGCACTAGGATGACAAACGCTTCCACTGCAGCTTGTGATTTAGGGGAAATATGAAAAGATTCAGGATTAACCATACCTCTCTGATTCTGCCCTTCGCTGCAGCCTCTTGAAGTTTTACTCCGGATGGGAGGACCTTTTCTCCGCAGGGTACCTTCTTGAATTTCCCGGGATTCCGGCACCACTTATGTCCAGGGCGTGCACTCGCCAGCAAGGTCACACAGACACCAAAGTTCTTCAGCAGATCTTTATTATGATGTTATAGAGGAAAGACCCTCTAGAAGAAGGCCGGCTGGTGGAAAACCGCCTGGGAGAAAAGGCCCTGAGCCCCGAGAAGGTCCTGGTTAAATACCCCCTGGAGTGATGTGTACATATCTGGTTGGTTAATTGCCCATAAAATCCTATATGCCCCTGGAAGGGCTTGTGACTTCGCGCGCTTTCCCCTTACACAAAGACAGTAAATTACAGAACTTGTGAGAGCTTCGGATTGCCAGAGCTGTCTCTGCCTTCCACGGCTCTCTACAAGCCTTTGCCTACAATGCCACAATAAGGAGGTCTGTCTGATAATGGCCTACAAGTTTGCACTGTGTCCTTAGGCAATTAAAGATTACCAAGAGAATAAACTCTATCCAGGGCCTGTCGTCTGAAAATATACTTTTAAACATAGATATGTTATCTCAACAGCAATCACTTAATGATTTTTTTTTATCCTTTACTCCACAATACACATCAAAATTCTCTTACCTTGTTCTTGTGGTAAAGGGACTTTGAAAGAATACTAAGAGGTCAGAGTAGGTTTTCCTCCTCCAAGCAAAATAGAGTCATTCAAGAATGTTTACTTAATGTTTCTTTAATCTTTGTGTAGGTATCTAAAATTACTTCACTTTAAATAAAGTTATAGCTGGATTAGAAAATTTTGGAGTTTGACAGCATTTTGATTTCTTTTGGGGTTTCTCAAAGCCAATTACTAATTCATGCTTGGGACTTGACTGTGACCTGCAGTCTTGTCTCTGTCTAGTAGAAGATGGCACCAAGACGTAAGCCTTGCTACAAAATTATTCATCCTGGTAATAGCTGAGATTTACCACTTGGAGAAAGATTCTTATTATTCTATCTCTAATCTCCTACTTCTTACTCTACCCAAAGAGTGCCCCTACCCTTACTATGATTTATTGAAGGAAAAATTTGATTAGTTTAGGCATATCTCCACTAACATGTTTCAGAGTATGAGAAGTATCAGTAAACTTCAAGACACTTCTAATACATGAATTGCCATATAATTTTCAAATGTTTGAGTCTAGTATTAATTTTTTCAATTTCATTTGTTTCTTAAGTTCCATCTGTTGGGAACAGATAAAAGTAAATTCTTGTCTTAAATACTGACATTTTGATACCAAACTCCATTTTATCTAACCTGACCAACTCTATCACTAAGCAACAATAGTTCCCCAAAACATAATACCTGTTTCTAAAAACAGAAAGAACAAATGAATTTGATTGATTGGCCAAAATCACTTAAATTCAATGTCAGTTGACAATGATGGAAAACTTGGGAAAGTCCCTGATCTCTGAGTCCTGACTGGTAAGAATTATAACTGTAACATAGTCCTGATTCAGCCCCTATTGGAGCTGCCAGAAGAAATATGCCCCCCAAGTCCTTGTTTAGTGGCCCTGGTCCATCAGGGACTCTGCTTACATGGTGGGAATGACAAAAGGTTGTAGTGAGTAGTTCCTACAATACTTTAAGTTCTAGGCATTCCATGCTACCAGCCCCACCTAGGTTCCCTTGGATCTGCAGTTGAAAGACACACACACACACACACACACACACACACATTAGCTTATATTTTATATGTTTTAGGTCAGTGTCCAGGCTCTTCTAAACTTTCCTCAGCTATTGTGTCCTTCTTTTCACTACCAGACCAACACCAGGAATCTGTCCTCAACTCAGTTAGTCTCTAATCTCCCACCTACTACCCCAGGTCCAGCCGGGAAAGCTGCTAATAGCTACTCCACCCCAGATCTCACATGGCTTGTGGCTTTTTCTGCCTCCACACCATAGTGAAGTCTTTTCTCCACTTCCACATCTGCTAGCCTACCTATGGAAAAACTGTAACTCATACTCGGCTCAATTGGACCAGCTCCTTGGCCACTAGATCTTTAGCGGTTGAACAAGAATCAGTTGCAGAGCAGGACCTTCAAGGTTCACATGCAGATTCTTGACCAGTGCATCAGAACCACCCCCTATAAAAGATTGCCTTGATTCAAGAGCTACTGGTGTTTTTCCTTCTCTTCTTCATGGCACACAATGGACATGGTATGACACATCTGCCTGAATAGTTAAATTCCACAGAAAGCAAATTGTTTTTTAAACTACTTCTGAGGTGTAAGCTTAGATTTTTCAAAATCTACTATATAATAAAAGTTCTCAATCACTTTGACCCCCTTTTCTATCTTAGCACCCAAAGGTAGGGGAAAAAAGATGGTATATAGGACAAAGGGATGTGGATATGTTTAGAAGTAGGTGTTTGGGGTGATTCCAATCTCATTTGTCAGGATATCAGAAGTATAGTTCAGTGATGTCAGGATACCAATAGCCTAGCTCAAAAATGTCACCAAACAGGAATCATTATCAGTAGTTCTCTGCTGTGCATCTCTCAAGGAAATGAAGATCAGCAAGAAGCAAGACCAATGAAGTCTTCCCCAGCAAGCAATACAAGATTCTAATCAATGTCAGTTGACTTCTACTTATACTCTCTCCAAATATCTCATGTCTTGCTTTGGCAAAACGTCACATGACTCTTGCTTCAGCAAAACATTACGTAATACAACCAGAAGTTTCCACTTCACTGAGATCTCTTTTAGTGTCAGAAAATTAATTGTTTCCCCATGCAGCCTGCACTAACTTGGAAGAATAATATACCATCAGACATCTACTTAGAGGTTCTTCAATAAGCCACTCAATTTTTGTTAAGAGTCAGTTTTTCTGAAAGAGAAATGGGGATAATATCTTGAGTCCTTTGTGCTTGTTCCCAAAACCATTATTATGACTAATAATACAAGGTGTCGAAGAGTGTATTGAGAATCCCTTGAAAAGATGACATTAAAATAAACTCAAAGCATAACAGTTTGACAGATAAATAATGACTCCATATTTTTTTAAAAAATTTGCCAATATATTTTCATAATTTCTCATAGAATCTTCAGAGATGTTGCAGGATTGGTATGACCACCTAATGGCAGGTACCACGGTATAAAACTGAAAGCCCAAGGAACACAGGAAGTGCTGCTGTGGTTGAATGATGAAGTTCTTTCTATGAGCCCTTAAGTCTGGGCCTCTCCTTTTGTTATCATTAAAGAAAACTAGTTTTAAGATGAAATTTGAAAAACAAAGCATTCTCTATAGTTTGTGGTGGGTAGACACTAGCGTTAAATAGCTCTTTATATGATAGTTTAAATTCCCTAAAATAAATGAGAAAAGAAAATTCTGTGTTTATCTCAGTAGCTTCAAGATTCCCCAGGTCCATGGTCACCATACCTACTTCCAAATGAGAGACTACATACAGAAAACATGCTTAATCTCTAAAAGGGCAATTAGACAACTATATTTCAGGTCCTCCTCAAACTTGAATGTGTGTGAGAAAAAAACAACTCTAGACTTTTCTTAAAATTCACAATTCTGAGACTCTCACTTAAAAAATATTATTTCAGGACTTCTCAGAAGAATCATAGAATCTGAAGATATAAATATTTCTCAACAGCTCTTCTGGTACATTTATTGTATTAATTAATTAATTCTATCCAAAATGTATTTTACAGTATTAGAAATACCTGGAAAATTGTTTGAAAAACAAATTTTAAGAACTTCTCCTGGGCTTCATAATATGTTAATTAATTTACCGTGGGATTTCTATGTATTCTAAACTTTGAGAACTACACTGAAAATGTAGAGAAATATAGTCAAAACATCACTGATATTTAGATATAAACCTTCATTAAAATTTTTGAATGCATTTAATGAGTGGAAAATGTTAACTAGTCTGACTAAACCATTACATGCAATATACAGATACCAAATTATGGCACTTTACCTTGTAAGTTGATACAATTGTGCTAAGTCCTGCCATGCAGACTACTTCTGAGTTGTATAATGGTCAGCATGGCATAGTTTCTGCTGCTGAAGCAGAGTTAGAAGTACCTCCATGAATATTGACAATTGTTAGGTGTAAGACTTATTTGTACAATATTGTATATATTTCATTCATGATACTCCTTCGAGAAATATTCTTCTTGCCAAGGATAATGACTCCATGATAATTAGAAGCCACAGGAGTCTGGGAGGTAAGAATGTGTCTAATGTTCTTAGTAAAATGGTAAATACTGAGACCATCAGGACAGCCCACAAGGCTGTGAGAAATAACTCTGAATATATGAGTTCAAAAATATATAAACAGGATTTCACAACTATGCAAAATATAAGGATGCAACATGAATTATATGAGGAGCTTCATAAACCTAAGAGAGCAGAGGCAGCTCCACTATAAGCCAGCTTGTCACTATGATATTATAAAAAAGATATAAAGAGATTTAAGGAGTGGTGATCACAAGGGAAGATCCCACCCAGCTCTATTCGTTGTTTGTGCTTACAAAGGCAGGCATATTCCGTAGTTCAAGGTCAGCCTGGGACAGAGATAGTTTAGGTCCAGGCATGGTGGGAATGATGATCTACCTGAGCATAAGATCTTGCCAAGCTATCTTATTGTCTCTGTTTACAAAGGTAGTCTGGTCTCTCAATTTATTTGCTATGGAAAAAAAAAAGTACTTACTGTCTTTTCTAAGAATCAAAGGACTAAGGTCATAAAATGCTGATTCATGGGATAACCAAAAGGGAACCTGGGGTGGATGATTGAACTGATATGCAAATAGAAGATGGGGGTTTGTTCTGCAAGAGTTGAGCTATCTGGATGAGATCACTGGAGACATCTGTTAAGTAGAACCCCAAGTTGTCATCTTATACCCAAGATTGACCTTGAGCCCTTTCCTAATGCACCCTACACACTACTTGCTCAAAACACCCTCTCTAAGCCAAGTCTGGTAGAGGGAACAGTTAAATATAAAACAATTTGGAATATAGCAATGAATTAATTTGTGACAACTTTTGATTGTACATTAAATGGTTTACTCATTACTAACTCAGGTTTTCCTCTTGATTATTCTGGTATTTTAGTGAGAGAATATGTATAAACTAATCTTACTCTTCCAGCTGCAGATGGGTCTGGGAATTAATAGCCACTAAAGTTGTTGGTATAGAGTATCTGTAGTTTGTGTCATAATCATACAGGGAAAGACAAAAGATTATTATTCAATTCCTAAATTCCATGCCAACATCAAGGACAGATTTGTGGATAACAACAATGAAATTTTATCTGTTAAGTGGTATCTCAATGTCTCATTACAGTGCTTTAGCTCCTGAGTAACTGCAGATTTATCTAAAACAGAATTTTCCATACTACTCATAAGTGGTCTCATTTTTACACATTATTTTTACACATTATAATTTTACACATTATTTTACAATTCATCTTTTCTTAATATATTTTATTGTATTATAAGTACTATTGTTTTTTAATACTCATGAAAAGTTTAAAATACAAACAGATGTAGAAAACATTAATTCCTATGTTCCACAACAAACATTTAGTAATTACTTTAATGTATGATACCCTTTTCCATCTCTGTCCCTCCTCTGATTCCCTCCATATTATTTAAAGTGAATCTAAAAGGCCGATTCTTGTCTCAGTAGTTCTGAATTTTCTGTTAAATAGAAGTCTTCATTAGGCATATTCATGTATACAATCCCTCAACCATTACACTCGTAGTTAGAATTTGAAAACTGTGATCTTAGCAGTCTTCAAATTCTTACTTTCTTCATAAATGTAAGGTTTTATTAATTTAAAATAATGTAAGGTCTGTATGTTACTATTTAATGCCATTTCATCTTAAATATTCTCTTTTAGTTGATAAGCTTTCTTTTGTTCTTGTCCTCATGTAATTGATTAGTCAAATTATTTTGCCTGTGCTGATTATTCTCACAACCTATATAGCAAATATGAGGTAGCATTTAGTGCTTTGCTCTGTCATCTCTAACTCCTACATAGCAGTAGCGTAATTTAAATGCTTAACTTGATCCAAGTTTGGTTTATAGGGAAAAAATGTAATCTTACATTGGTTGGTAGATACACATGCTGTTCAACAGAATTAACACTATGAATGGTTAATTTCTAAACATATTTTATGTCTTCTAAATCAAGATAGGCCCTTTCTTTCATTCCTCTTCTTTATTATTCGGAATATTTTTATCAAGAAGACACCTCTGAGAGATTCTTTCATTACAAAATGGAACAAATTATTTAGCAATGACAAAAAAGGAAGCTTGATTTCTCCAAGTTATTTGCAAGTTGTCAGGTAATAAATAGCCTCACTAGGAAAAGTTTTATTCATTTTAGTGGCACTAAACTATGATTCCACTGGCTGAAACACTTATTTCAGCTCATTACTGATCCTGTGTTTACAGAAGCTGGTTTTATTCAGGGGTAGCTTGCAAAGTCATTTGAAAAGTTAGTCTTTCTTGTTATCTCTCAGCACACTATATCCTGGCCTATTATGAACAGTTCCTTTTCGAGAATTGAGACTAGGTTATTTCTGTTTTGTATATTGTTTCTACATTGTAAAAACTTTGAAATTTTTTTAAAAATGAAGCTGATCATTACTGCTGAGATTAGTTGGGATTTGGAGAGCCTTCCTTGAAGAATATTTAGGAAACATTTTAAGAGAAAATATATCATAAATACTCATGTGTTTGTTTCCTAATTTTTAATGGTTGAGTTTATAATATTTTGACTTTCTATATGATAAAATAGCTTATGTTCAGTACACTTAGATTTTGAACTCTGGATGTTATTTAAATTTTTATTATCATAAATTTATTACACATAATGGTTTGCATTGACTATTTCATGCATGTATATAGTACATTTTAATCATATTCAACCAATACCTTTCTTTTACCTCCTTGCCATTCCTGCCTCCCAACCAGTATCTCTTGAAAACTGTCTTTTTTTGTGTGTATATGAACTAAAGATTTAAGTTAGAGTTACTTACAAGTGACTTGGTGAGAGGTTATTTGCAGGAGCATGGTCAACTGAACACTGATTATATCAAAGGAGAAAATGCCTCTTGTGTCAGCAACCATCAATCTCCCTGCTCATCATCAGGAAGGCATGAAAGCATTTAATAACTTTAAAAAAAACATAGTCATCTTACCTGTGTAGTTTATATCTAAGTTTGATGCTATATTATGAAACTTAAATTGTTTTTACCACATATTGTTAAGGATTCCTGCTTACAACTCAAAATTTCATAAGAGTTACTATAGGAAAAGATAATTATGATATCCTAGTTCATTGTAGGGCAAGGTCACACTAGATATTACTCATCTTCATGAGTGCTTAGAAATTTTAGGCAGCCAAGAGTAATATCAGAAATGATTTTTCAATACTGTATAGCAGAATACCTTAAAAAGAAATTTTAATGTTTTCAAAGGAAGAGAAAATAAAGGATGATACACAAAATACCCTTTTGATCCTCAAAATAAGCAATTATAAATGTTTGGAAATTGTGATATGAGTCAGTGTTCACTGCTCTTTGTCTGCTGCCTGTGAATTAGAATGCAAAGCTCTTAACTACTGCTCTATCCTTGTGTCCATTTGCTTCCAATCGTGATATGAACTAAATCTCTGAATCTATCAACAATGAAACTGACCAAGTGAAGCTAAAAGAAATACAAACTGTGGAGTTTGAAGAGAAATAGAACACCAGTGTACTCAAGTCCCATTCTCAACTAGATAAAAAGCCTAAAGAAAGGCCTGATGTTGACTGGAATAAAGATAACCTGGGGTAAAACTCAACCCAGCTAATTCAGCAACCTATGAAAGACAAAAAAAATTTTCTTAGGTCTAAACAAACACATAAAAGCTTATGTAAATATCATTCAAGAAAGGGGCCAAGTTCTATTCCCCAGAAAAAGAATTTAGCAGCTTCAACCCCTTGGTCTGGCTTTAGAGTCAAGGATGATACATGAGTAAAGAGGTTGTAGAACCTTCCTCTGTGATTAAGGGAAGTTACAGAGACATGTTTACAGCAGAGGAGTCTCCCCATAGAAGGATGGCATTGTATGAAGCTATGAAGGTGAAGCCAGGTGAATCACTGGAACCCCTACATGATGGAAATGCCAGATCTGATAGATACCTGCCAAGGAGAACTGCATATAGTCAGTACCAATAATCCATAAGAGAGAAGTACATTATTGCCAGAACAATTTGAAAAGAAAATGTTACAGGACTTTCTTTGGGAACACCAGTCAATGCTTTCTGTAAAGACACTAAATTAACATTCATGAAGAAACTAATTACATCATTTATTATATGTATATTTACTTCCAGCATTAATTTTTGTAACGGCCTGTTCAGGTCAGTCAATATGGTCTCCAGCACAGGAGTAAGGATGCATGCTTCCAATTCTGGCAGTGTCCTTCACTGTATCCCACTTACTGGAGCTCCAACGTTGAGGTGCCACTCTGTACCCACCCATTCTGCCCCACATTTGGGGACCTCTTTGTCCCAGCCCGAGCTGCAGCTCTGGTCCACGGATCAGAGTCTAGCAAGAGAGAGAGTGGGGATGGAAGGGCAAGAGACGTGAAGAATGGAGACAAGACAGAGGGTCTGATCAGGTCTCTCTCTTTATTGAAAGGAAATCCTGGGTATTTACAAGCTTTATCACGTGCCTTGCCCTCATGGACAAGCAGAGGAACACAGCTGAAGACACTTTGCCTCATGCCTTGTAGTCGTGGATACCACGTGCACTTTGCAGCTGCCAGCAATAAACAATAAAACAAGATATATGAGAAAAACAAGATGTTTATCAGAGTGTGCTCAGCTGTTGTGGGCTGTTGAAAAACAAGTCTCTTGTCAGGGTGTATGGCTTGAGATAGCTGCAAAGATGATAGCCGCTTTCTGCTAGGAGTCAGGTCCCAACAGATTTTTGAAGACCCTATATAATTTAAAACTCCAGCTTATAAAATAGATTATTATATTAGTAAAGTAATCTGAGAGCCACCAAACCTGACTAATAAATATTACAGCATTATTCAGAGAATATTTTATTCATGGTATTTTTATTGTGCAAACATTATAAAATATTTTATGTTAGCATTAAAATTCTGGATTATTTATTTATTGTCACTGCTACTTCAGTATCTTTTTTATTTTTATGTATAAGTTACAAGCCACAAAATTTATCATTATAAATGCATCATATATATTTTAACATATTGTAGAAGATGAATTCACAGTTTCATATTGATAAAGTTGCAAAACATCATGACTCAGTCTTTTATTCATGTGAAAAAATAAAGCCCCCAAAAGCTCTATTAGCACCAAGCCATCCTCTTCACATACTTTCCTCCTCTTCCAATAAGGTCTGTTCTTTCAATCTCTGTGGATTTCTAGATTGTGGACATTTCCCAGAAATCAGCACATCTGTGACCAATCACATGCAAATATTTCCCAAACAAGTCCTTTTTTCTGGACATACTAAATGTCTTCTGTTGTCTTTCAAATAGCACCAATCTCTTAGGCTGCTGTGTGTTTCATCTTTTAAACTCATGGTATTTACTAGCTAATACCTGTCTGCTTTGATTTGGTGCATTTTCTTATTGCTTAGACTATAGGTACATGACTCACATTGACTCATGTTGATCTGAGAAATGTGACTGCTGGTCAGAAGTCAGTAGTTCAAATGTGAGATTCTTAAGGATTCACATATTTGAGATAAAAGGCTTTTCTGAGAAGCTTTAATGCTATACTAGTGCCTTTTCTAGTCACTTACCTTTTTGCTAAAACATGACTAAATTCCTGTGTCATGTACTAAATGATGAAAACCACGATACTTTAGGCAGGCTAATATCCTGGAGATGTCATAACAATGAAACAGGGAATTGCCAACAATGTATGAAAGAGTACACAAAACCAAGCAGCACAGGTTTCTTTGAAAACTTAGTTTTAAATGTTTAAAAATGTTTTTCTGGGAAACAACAAAAAACAAAAAATGTTATCAACCAACTTCTCATGTGTAAACAGGAAATAGATGTACAAAATAGAGAAGGGGGAATAAAATAATGACAAAGATACTGAATGAATATTTCCTTGAATTTCAATTCCATTCACTTATTAATTTAATTATCTCACTTATTTTGAGTAGATATCGATAAATGAATTTAATCTATAAGTCAGTTTTGAATGAGTGCCTATATAAGCTCTGAACCTCTTCTGTTGTAAGCTTTTTCTCTAGTAGAAGTGTCATCTCTGTCTTTAACCTGATTATAAAGCTGAATAACTTACAAATACAGTGTTTATTTCTGACAGTTCTAGAGACTGAGAAATCTGAAGCTGAAGACCATGTATCTACCAAGAGCCTTCTTGATATGTCATTCCACTGTGGAAAGCTGAAGAGTCAGAGAACACTTGTACTTGTCAGAGAAAGCTGCCACTCAACCTGGAACTCTTTCAGATTCATTTATATGTGGGAGTGTGTCACTTTCAACCCAAATTGCCTAGAAACTGACCAAGAGTACAATCAGTTTATAGGATTGTCCATTCAAATTGTAAACTTTCTATGGAAAACCTGTTTTATAAAGAAAATTAGATGTTCATTGCTCTCTGAGGTCCTGGTACCAAAAGATTTGTGGTGTTCTTAACTTTGGTCAATGATGACTTTTTATTCTGTGGGTAGTGGTTAATGAAGAGATTTAAAGCTGTTCAAAGTACTCACAATTAGGATTGTGTGTTCTTACCTTGTGTTATTTGTATATCACCTCCTCTATTCTCAAAGCTAAGGAAGAAGGATGGAAAGATTATAAGATTTGGAGGATGGGGCACAGGAATATGAAATGGTATCCTTTGGCTACCTCATACATGAATTCTGTGGGGCTGTAGAAATCCTGTGGTGTGTGCCCATGCCTCCAGAACCCAGAGACCTAACATGCAGTGCATCATATAAGACACAGGTAGAGGGCGTGAAACAGGTCTCTGCCTCAAGATTTACATATTACCTAAAGGCCCTAGCCCCTCCTTTTTCCTGCTCCCCAATATAAGGGAGCCCCTCCTGGCATTTTGTGGGAGAGCACACAATTCAGATACAGCCATCATGACAATAAAACTTCCATGTCTTCAATTCCACATGTCTCCTGAGACTCTGGACTTGCTTTGTGTAAGTGGGAAACTAGCGCTGGGGAAAGCCTTTCCCGCCCTCCTGGCGCTCCCTGCTGCAGTGGTCCATGGTCCACAGGGCACTCTTCCTGTAGCAGGGGTCCCTGCACCTTTGCGGGCTGCCCCAGGACTCAGCTGTGGCTGGCCGGGTACGCTGGCTCCCTGCTCTCCCTGTCCTAGTCGTCCGCAGGTCTTCCTCTCTCCACTGCAGCCATGGTTCCAGGGACTGCATTGGCCATGGGGCGCGGGTGCCCCAACCCAGCCCGCACGACACGCGAGTTTTGAACCACAGAATTCAAAGCATCTCTGGTTATATTCCCAAGAACTGTGAAAGATAAAGCTAGAGGAAAATTCCAGCATGGAAGAGTGAGAGCCATCCTGATGTTAAATATGGACCTAATGGTATTGATGGCTGCTGGTGAAGGGATAGTTACTGTCTTACATGGGAAGCAATAAATAGAGTTAATTAGTTTTTCAAAAGAGAAAGGAAGGACATAAATTTGAGAGAAAAAAGTGTAGACAGGACCCAAAAGAAATTAGAAGGAGAGAGTGAGGGCTGGGAATGATTAAGATATATTGTATACATGTATGAAATTTTCAAACAATAAAATCTTTAGATCTTTTAAGAGAATGAAAGCTAATATATTAATTTAATTCAACAATTCTACTATTAACAAATTTTGAGATTTCAAGAGAGGGTTTGTGTCTTGATCATACCATAGTACTCCCCACTTTCTTCTTTTAAAGATTATTTATGTATTTTTTATTTTATGTATATCAGTGTTTTGCCTGTAAGTATGTCTATGTGAGGGTGTTGAATTGCCTGAAATTGGAGTTACAGACAGTTAGAAGCTGATGTTTGGGTACTAGGAATTAAACATAGTTTATCTTGTTGGCCAACTATGCCTGGCCATGGAGTTTGCCCTAGAGTACACTTGATATGCCCAGTGTTGTTCCAATGGAGAAAAATTATTTTCCTTATGCCAGATATTTTCAATTGCTAATAACTTCTTATTAAGAAATGGGACCCTGTGTCCATTCCCCCTCTATGTGCTGGGAACCCATTTGGCTTGAATCTTTGTAGGTTTTTGTGAGTGTTGCCATAGTCTTGTAAACTTCCTATACATTTGTCTTGTTGTGCCTTGAAAAGTTTCCAGAGACCCATCCATTAAGTCTAGCCCTTACAGTTTTTCTACGTCCTCTTCTGCATAGGTCTCTGGGCCTTTATGGGAAGGATTTGATAACGAAATCCCATTTAGGGCTGAGTGTTTCAAAAGTTCCTTACTTTTGACCAGTCCCTTTCTGTCCCTACTGCCTAGTCCTTTCTGCTGGGGCAGACTGAAAGCTGGTGTGCTCCCATAAAGATACCATATCTTGACCAATCCTAGATGATTTGCTGCACTCAGAGCAGTTGGTAAGAACAACCCTCAGCTCAAAGTCCCAGAGCTACTGCTGGGAGCCAGGTGACCTGGGACTGATCACTCACCAAAACCTCACCTTCCCTAATACCACTCCCCTTTCTTCACTTCTGCCTAGTCCTTTCTGCTGGGGCAGACTCCTAGCTGGTCTGTTCTCATGAAGACACCATAATCTCATCATAGAGGATCCACTGCACTCAGAGAAGTTGACTGCTAGCTAGTCTGCTCCTGTGAAGACATCATATCCGGAACCATCATCCTAGAGGATCTGCTACACTCAGACCAGTTGACACCACAGCTTGAAGGCATGAAGAGAAAGTCACCTGATAGATTGAAAGCCTCCCTGGAGTACTGCTGCACTCAGGGAAACAAAAACCACAGTCCATTATCCCCCCTGGAGAACATCTCCACACAGGAGAAGAGCTTGACTGCTCCACTGAAGACCCAAGAGTTTGAAAACCTCCCAGGAGATCTACTGCAGTCAAGGCAATAGAGTAACAGCTTTTCTGTCCCTCTGAGGAGCCCCTAGTTGGAAGGCCCACAAGTGGTCTGCTACAGCCAGGGCCTCAGGCCTAACAGAAGACATGTTTTATGTCCCTGAAACAACCCAGGGACATAACAGGTAGACTCCAGACAAAGTCACCCAGACTAACAAACCTGGGGATATCCGGACGGAGAGAGACAAGCACAAGACTAAGTGCAACAGAGGCCAATATACGTGGCCTCATCAGAACTCAGTTCTCCCACCACAGCATACGTTGAATATACTAACATGCCTGAAAATCAGGAAATGGTCATAGAATATTATCTCATGAAGATAATAGAATCCTTTAAGGAGGATATCAATACAAAGGTAAACAGGTGAAGAAATTGAATAAAGTGATTCAACACCTAAAAGGGAAAGTAGAAACCATAAAGAAAACACAAATGGAGGCAAACCTGGAAATGGAAAACTTAGGAAAGAGGCCAGGAATTACAGATGTAAATATGACCAACAGAATATAAGAAATAGAAGGGAGAATCTCTGGTGTAGAAGATACTGTAGAAGAGATGGACACAACTGTCAAAAAAATTCAAAATGTAAAACAATCCTAACCCAAAGCATCTAGAAAATAGAGGACACAATGAAAAGAACAATTCTAGGAATAATTGGAATAGAGGAGAGTGAAGATTCTCAGCTCAAAGGACCTGAAAACATCTTCAATAAAATTAAAGAAGGAAACATCCCCAACCTAAAAAGAAAGATGTACATAAAGGTACAGGAAACCTATAGAGCATCAAATAAATGGAACAAGAAAAGAAAATCCTCTTGTCACATAATATTCAAAACACTAAACACACAGAACAAAGAAAGAATATTAAAAATCTGCAAGGAAAAAGGGCCAAATAACATACAAAGGTAGACCAATAAGAGTTACACCAGACTTCTCAACAGAGACTATGAAAGCCAGAAGAGACTGGTCAGAGGTCATTCAGACTCTAAGAGAACACAAATGCCAACCAGGCTACTATAACCAGCAAAACTTTCAATCAGCATAGATGGAGAAAACAAAATATTTCAGGACAAAACCAAATTCAAACAGAATCTACCTACCAATTCAGCCCTCCAGAGGATCCTAGAAGGAAAACTCCAATACAGGGAAGGTACTTGGACCAAAGAAAAGACAAGATATTAAGCATCTCACAACAAAGCCAAAAGGAAAGAACTGCAAGCACATAAAGCCACCTACAAAAATGAACACATTAGGAACCAACAGTCATGTCTTTAATGTCTCTCAATATTAATGTACTCAACTCACCTATGAAAATACATAAGCTAACAGAGTGGATATGCAAACAAGATCTGGCAATTTGCTGCATACAAGAAACACACCTCAATAACAAAGACAGACTCTGTCTCAGGGTAAACGGAAGGAAGAAGGTCTTCCAAGCAAACGGTTCCAGGAAACAAGCCAGAGTTGCCATCCTAATATCCAATAAAATAGAGTCTCAACCAAAAGTTATCAGGCATGATGAAGAAGGACACTTCATATTCATCAAGGGAAAAATCCACCAAGAGAAAGCTTCAATTCTGAACATCAATGCCCCAAATGCAAGAACACTCACATTCATATAAAAAAAATGTTTACTAAAGCTCAAAACACATATTGAACCCCACACAATAATAGTGGGAAACTTCAACACCCCACTCTCACCAATGGACAGGAAAATGAAACAGAAAATAAACAGAGACACAGTAAAACTAATAGAGGTTATGAACCAAATTGATTTAATAGATATCTACAGAACATTTCACCCTAAAACAAAATAATACAGGTTCTTCTCAGCATCCTATGGTACCTTCTCCAAAATAGAACATACAATTCACAAAACAAGCCTCAACTTATACTAGAAGATTGAAATAATCCCATGCATCCTATCAGATCACCATGGCCTAAGGCTGGTCTTCAATAACAGCAAAAACAATAGAAACCCCATATACACATGGAAATAGAACAACTGTCTACTCAATGATAACTTGGTCAGAGAAGAAATAAGAAAGAAATTAAAGATCTTTTAGAATTTAATGAAAACCTTGAAACATCATACCCAAATTTATATGACACAATGAAAGCAGTGCTAAGAGGAAAATTCATAGCACTAAGTGCCCTGGTAAAGAAACTGGAGACGTCTTACACTAACTATTTAACAGCATACCTGAGAGCTCTAGAACAAAAAGAAGCAAACTCACCCAAGAGGAGTAGGCAGGTAGGCAGGAAACAGTTAAACTCAAGGCCAAAATTAACCAAATAGAAAGAGAACAATACAAAGAATCACCAAAACAAAACAACAACAACAACAAAACCCCAAAAGCTGGTTCTTTGAGAGAATCAACAAGATAGATAAACACCTAGCCAAATTAACTAGAGAGCCCAGAGGTAGTGTCCAAATTAACAAAATCACAAACGAGAAGTGAGACATAGAGACAGAAATGGAAGAAGTTCAAAACCTTATCAGATCCTAATATAAAAGCCTATACTCTACAAAACTGGAAAATCTAGATGAAATGAATGGGTTTCTAGACAGATATCGCATACCAAATTAAATCAAGAGCAGGTAAACCATCTAAACAGTCCTATATCACACAAGGAAATAGAAGAAGTTATTAAAAATCTCCCAATTAAAAAAAGTCCAGGGCCAGACAGTTTTAGTGCAGAATTCTACTAGACCTTCAAAGAAGACCTTATACCAGTATTCCTTAAACTATTCTATAAAACAGAAACAGAAGGAACACTATATCTTTCTATGAAGCCACAATTACGCTCATACCTAAGCCACACAAAGACCCAACAAAGAAAGTGAACTTCAGACCAATCTTGGTTATGAATATAGATGCAAAAATACTCAATAAAATCCTTGCAATCTGATCCAAGAGCACATCAAAACCATCATTCACCACGATAAAGTAGGCTTCATCCCAGGGATGCAAGGTTGGTTCAGTATAAGAAAATCCATTAATGCAATCCACTGTATAAATAAACTCAAAGAAAAAAAATCACATGATTATCTCCTTAGATACAGAAAAAGCATTTAACAAAATACAACACCCCTTCAAATTAAAAGTATTAGAGAGATCAGGAATTCAAGGCACAAACCTAAACATAATAAAAGCAATTTACTGCAAACCAACAGTCAATATCAAATTAAATGAAGACATATGTGAAGCAATCCCACTAAAATCGGGAACAAGACAAGGATACCTACTCTTCACATAGCTACTCAATATAGTACTTGATGTGCTAGCTAGAACAATAAGACAACAACAACAACAACAACAACAACAACAAAAGATCAAAGAGATACATGACAAAGAAGAAATAAATGTATTGCTATTTGCAGATAATATGATAGTATACATAAGTGGCTCCAAAAATTCTACCAGAGAACATCTCCAGCTGATAAATAACATCATCAAAGTGGCCAGATATAAAATTAATTCAAATAAACCAGTAGTCTTCATTTCTACAAGTGATAAACAGGTTGAGGAAGAAATTAGGGAAATGTCACCCTTCACAATAGTCACAAATAATATGAAATACTTTGGTGTGAATCTAACCAAGGAAATGAAAGATCTGTATGACAAGAACTTCAATTTCCCAAGAAAGAAATTGAAGAAGATCTCAGAAAATGAAGAGATCTTCCATGCTCATAGATTGGCAGAATTAATATAGTAAAAATGGCCATCCTGCCAAAGGCAATCTACAGATTCAGTGCAATCCCCATCAAAATCCCAACACAATTCTTTAAAGACATGGAAAGAGCAATTCTCAAATTCACCTGGAAAGGCAAAAGCCCGGAATAGAAAAACCAAAGCTCAGACATTATAATGTGAAGTGAACATTAAACAAATCATATATAAATCAACATTCACCAAATGTATTGACCTTAGAAAAAGGCTTATGAACAGCAACCATGAAGTAGAAAACAGGGAAATATTGTAGTATGAACCTTTGAGGAATAAAAAAACCACAACAGAGAAATTGGCAACTAATGACTACTGAAAGAAAAATTAGCTTCTCCCAACAATGAATCCCCTAATTGGTTATCCAAAGCAAAGTGTTCAACCTTACAGTCATATACACACAAACAACAAAAATGGACTTAGAAAATTGTATTTATATATTTGTTCATTTCTCTCTATTTCTTCACATATAACATATACTCATGTATAAATATATGTTATATACACATATATGTGTATAACAAAAATAATCAAGGAAGAAGTAGCTATCAGTTTATAATGGGATGGAGGAATATGTTTCAGCTGCAGGCACTAACCCTGTCTCCCTATTCAAGTGCATACAATAAACTTGCTGAACCACCAGAGTGCTGAGACAGCTGCATCCTAAATCCTGGTCCACTCATTCCGATTTTCTGTCTCTGTGTATATGTGTCTTTTATTCCTTCCTTTACAGTCCCCAGTCAGGGCATGTCTCTGGAGCCAAGCAAGGATATAGCATAACCCCCTCCCTCATTATGACTTTTCTACATAGTGATACTTTTGGTACAGTTCATTAATCTACTTTGAGTCCTCATTACCCAATAAAGTTCATTATCTACATTTGAAAATCAGGAAAAAATAGCTTTGAGTTGAAAATGAATTTTGGCATACATGAGATTTTATTAAATTTTTCTTAATTAGAAACAATACTGATGTCCTTAAAGTTTTATTTAAAACTATAGATGCCATTTAGTTTTATAGTGCTTGTGTAGCATGGATGAGGCCATGAGTTCTATCCTAAATTCTATATAAATGTTGTATTGAAAAAAGTGTAATATTATAGAATAAATGATTCCTTGAAAAAAAGATGTCTAGGATCCATAAAAACCATGATAGACTTCATCATTTTATTCACTGCAACAATCAATATTTGCTGTGTTCTCATTTTACTAAATTGTTTAATGATTACCTTGAAATGCACATTTCCCATTTGCTTTCTTTGTAATAGTAAATTATCCAGACTAGGACTTCATCAGTAAATGCCCAACATCACTATTATCTCCCTAATTTGATGTTCCTTGTATGCAATAATCTTAACCATCTACACTCACTGTTTAAGAAAAAAGAAAAAATTTTAAAGAGAAACACGATCAATTTTGTTTTGTTTTCATAACCCAAAATTTTAGATTCCAGATGATTTGAGACATTTCATGTTTTTCACCACTGTAAGCAAATTATCAGAAATTGAATGAGTTGTATCCTCTTGGCAGTGAAACATTTTGAAGTCCTATCTTTTCCTTTCCTGGGAAAGACTAATAAAGTCTCTCTTGTAGTTTTTTTTATATGAGTCTTTAGTTCATATTATTTAAAAACAGTCATATAACATCCAACATGATGTATCTGGCTTTTGCCACTCACATAGGGATTATTTACATCAAATAACAGTTCCCTGAATTATGTTTAGATACTACTTTGTTTATAAATGTGCAATGCCTCTTTTTAATCTTCATTTGCTAGACTTGATATGTAAGTAATTTTCAATTTTAACTCCTGTGAAGAAAACTTTTAAGTACAGTAATTTACAGAGTACTTTTGCATGTGACAGACTATATATGTATGTGACAGACTATTATATGTGTATGTATATGTATGTATGTATATATATACATATACATATGCATATATATATATATATATATATATATATATATATATATCTTCTAAGATATGTCATATTCAAGAATAATATTGAGGGGATTTATAATATGTATATATTCAGTTTTATAGTATAACAATGACAAGCAATTGAGTTAAAATTTGCTTGTGACTTTTGAGAGTTTTAGGGTTTTTTATTTTCAGAATTCTTTGCTCAGTTTTTGTTGTTGTTGGTGGTGATGGTGTGGTTTTTTGTGTCTAGTTTTGGTATAAGAATAATGCTAGTCAGGAATGGTTGTTGATATTTCATACTCTCCTATTTTATAAAATATATATTTATAGTTGATGCTTTCTCTTCACAAATATTTTTAGAATCCTCTAGTGAGAGAATATATAGGACTGTAAGTTTCTCTTTGAAATAACTTTATGAATTCAGATTCATTGTTCAAGGGTTCCTCAATCTATTATTTGACCTCTGGAAACTTGAACACAGATTTTGTCAAATTATTAATTTTTATCATATTAATTTATCTCATGGAAGTTAGAAATTATTTATATACAAGTGCTTAGTCCATATTCATACAAACACTATAAAACCAACATGCATAATTCCATAGTGATTACTCCTCTGTAATTTCTGGCACTGGTCATTTGTATCTTTTGGCTTGTTTGTTGTACTACTTTGAAATATACTCATGAACCTTTAAAATATATTAAAATAATTAAAAAAAAATTACTTTTGTTGCACTGAGCACCTTGTAAATATGATTGCTTTCAGTTTTGTTCATTCCTGTTTCTACTCGTTATTATTTCTTCTTAATTTGACTTATTTTTGAGACTAAATTCTTAAAGTAGAAGCTCATATAGGTGACATGAGGTCCTTATTAATCTCTAATGTAAGCATTTGGTTAAAAAAAAGTTTAGCAGCATATCATTTCAAAATGTTTTCTAATTTTCCTTGAAACTTCTGATTTTTCCATTGCTATTTAAGAATATATCATCAGAGACCTTCCTGTCAACTCTATTTCTTTAGTTTTTATTTACTTGTGATGTAAACATGTTTTAAGTTTTTTTTCCTTTTTCCCATTCTTTTTTTATTGGATACATTATTTATTTGCATTTTAAATGTTATTCCCTTTCTCAGTTTCCCCTCTGCAGACTCCCTATCCCATACTCCTTTCCCCCTGCTTCTATGAGGATGACCCCCAACCCACCCACCCACTCCTGCCTCACTTCCCTGGCATTTCCCTACACTGGAACATTGAGGCTTCAGAGAATCAAGGGCCTCCCCTCCTATTGATGCCAGATAAAGCCATCCTCTGCTACATATGCGGCTGTCGCCATGGGTCCCTCCATGTATAATCCTTGGTTGGTGTTTTGGTCCCTGGGAGTTCTGTGGGGTTTGGTTGATTGATATTGTTCTTCCTACAGGGTTGGAAACCCCTTCAGCTCCTTCAAACCCCTAACTCTTTCATTGGGGTACCCATGCTCACTCTGACAAATGGCTGGGAGCATCCACATCTATATTGATCAGTCGCTGGCAAAGCCTCTAAGGAGACAGCTATATTAGACTCCTGTCAGCAAGCACTTCTTGGCATCAGCAATAGGGTCTGGGTTGGGTGGCTGCATATGGAATGGATCCCCAGGTGGGGAAGATTTAATTTTTGAAGTATAGTAGCATTTTTTAGTCATGCAAGAAATGTTCTATCTTGAAGAATATTCTAAGTTGTTTTAAAAGCAATATGCATTCAGCCATGGTCTGGTGCTATTATATAGATACCAATTAATGACTATAAAATAATTACAACAATGAATGACAACATACTATAGCAACTTATATTTGTTTGATATCATTATTTAATTTTTCTTTATTGGTACTATTTGTTCTCTATGCTAATTCTATCACTAAAAGATTAATATTAATATCTGTAACCATTGTTGTGGTTTCATCTATTTCACTTCATGTATCTGGCTTCTCTTGTTTGTGAGGACTCCCATATTAATTTGTGAAGTCAGATAATAAAGAGTAAAAATTATTTTTTCCAATTTTCAGAATCCAAGCTCAAAAGTTGGAGGTGTTACAGAGTTGTTTGTGCTGAGCCCAGTCTTTTTCACTTATATATGGTCACCTTCTCTATCTTCAGATGGTCTTTCTCTTTGGTGCTATATCTTAAAACCCTTGTCTTGGAAGGATTCCAGTTATTAAATTTGATCTCAATTTTGACTCAATGATCTCATTCAACTTTACTGCTTTAAGGCTTACATCATGTAATTACCCATGACCAATAGTGGTTCATACAATATAACAGAAATGGTCCCTTACTGAACTTGAAAATATATCTTTCAATATTAGCCTCTTAAGATGCAACCTTAAGACAATGTGTAAAATTATTTAATGCCAAACTTTATAAATAATTTGGCCCTTGAACAATTTTCATGTAGTAACTAGTAAAATGAAATAGCATAAAATGAACTTTCCTTTTAGTACATTTTGGAAAGTGTTCCAGAAGCACTACAGGAATTTATGATGGATCATTATGTATTTGTTATTTTTCTGAGTGATTTGCAGATGGTATACCTGTTATATTTGATATTACGAAGTAAATATTATCATTTTGGATTTATGGGTGATGATATCATCATTCATGTCATACAAGTTTAATTATGAAGCTGTGGCTTCAGCACCATTCACTCACTATTATTTCCAGCTCAGAATCAGCTCATCGGTGTTCTTTTCCTAGAACTGGTCTTACATTATATTCTCTTCAACACTGATGTTAGTGCTAAAATATATCTGTTTATGAACTTGTGCTTTGCCAGTGAAGTTTGACCCTGTCTGGTCTTTATCATTTCAACTGGCTCTGACTTTAAGTTAATTTTCTTATTTTAAAATGAGTGTGGTACTAAAACAAAATTCTAAGTTGGGTATTTGATAAGCTCCATCTTAGCCCTGCTTCAACCTGTTATCAACAAATTGTCTTGCCTTATTGAACTAAGTAGAGTCTCTATATTTATAGTTACAAGAAGAGCAAAAGAATTATAAGGAAGTAAAATAAGCCTACGTAGAGAAGAGGGATTATAAGAAAGCAACTGATAGGTTGGATACACCCTATCTACAGGACTGAGCACAGTTTGAAGAAGAATGGAATTTCCCAGGAACAGAAAGGTATGTGTTACCTACAAGTTATTCTATTATACTTTATTTTACCACTTAGAAATCTGTTCTTTTCTTCTTTCTTTTCCTTCCTTCCTCCCTCCCTCCCTTCCTTCCTCCCTTCCTTCCTCCCTTCCTTCCTTCCTTCCTTCCTTCCTTCCTTCCTTCCTTCCTTCCTTCCTTCCTTTCTTTCTTCCTTCCTTCCTTTGTTCCTTTCTCTTTATTCTCTCAAACTTTACATCCTGGCTCTAGATTCCCTTCCTTTCACCTTCCTTTCCCATCCACTTCTCTTTCATTTCCCGTAAAAGGGGTTGGCCTTCTAGGGATATTAACCAAACATGGAATACAAGGTAGTAATAAGACCAGGTCTATCCTCTTATATTAAAGCTGGACAAGGCAGCCCAGTAGGAAGAAAAGAATTCAAAAAGCAGGCAAAAGAGTCAGAGATAGGAGTCCCACAGGAATACCAAGCTACACAACTGTAATATATCTGCAGAGTGCATAGGTCAGATCTATGCAGGCTCCTTAATTGTCAGATCAGTCTCTCTGAGCCCCTCTGCATTCACATTAGTTAACTCTGTGAGTTTTCTTGTGGTGTCCTTCCTTCCCACATTCTACAGTTCTGCAAGACTCCCTTACCTCTGCCTAATGTTTTGCTGTAGGTCTATACATCTGTTTTCATCAGTTTCTGGATGAAACTTCACTGAGGATGACTATGTTATGCTCTTGTCTATTAGTATAGCAGAATATCATTAGGAATCATTTTATTGACATTTTTGGCAGATAAAATTTTATTTGGTTTTGTCTTAGGTATCTGGGTTATGAACCATCTGATTCCTGACCATACAGGAAGAATCAGAGTGGGATTCCTCTAATTGAATTGGCCAGTAGAAGAAAGACCAGTCATTAGTTGGCTACTTCCCCAATTTCTGGACCACATTTACCCCAGCATATCTTGTAGGCAGGACAAATATTAGGTCTGATTTGTGCCTGGATTGGGGTCCCAATATCTCCACTTGGATTCTTGCCTGGTAATAGGAGATAGAGTTGCTGGTTTAGGCTTCATATCCCTCCTTATTAGAGTTCTTAGCTTATGGCTATTACAAATAAGGACACTATGAACATCATGGGGTATGCATTCCTCTGGTATAGTGGGGCATCTTTTGAGTATATGCCAAAGAGTGATATAGCTGGGTCTTCAGGTAGATCTAGTTCCAATATTCTGAGAAACCACCAGATTCATTTTCAAAGTTGTTGAACCAACTTGCAATCCCACCAGCAATGGTTCAACATCACTGACCTAAAGCTGGAATTTTATTTGAGGGCTTGAATAATGGATTTCATGAAATTTAAGAAGGATCAACACATTTTCTGCCTATTCTACACCTTTACTCAACTTCTACCTCATATCTCATAAAACAGAAACACTGAATTGAAGTGAAAATTTGGCTTAGGTTAATTAATTTACATTGTATTGCTATTGGCTTAGTGATATTATGACCTACTTAAGTGTCTAATGTGTATGATTTTCTTAGAACATTTTTTACACTCATTCACTGCTTTCCATTGTTGTATGTGCATACTGCATACTACAGTTATTTATTTAAACTTGATATTGAGCATTCTATCTCTCTTGATTTCAAGGGGAAAATTTTACTCTTAATAAAAATTCAGACTAAAATAAGACCTATCTATTTTTTTAAGTTTTATTTTTTTAAAATAGATACTTAACCTCATAATGTCTTTTACTATAATATTGCTTTTCCTATAATATTGCTTTTCCTGAAAGAAATGTTAAGGGATCTTTCTTAACATGAAATAAGTTACATTTGTTGAATACTTACTTTGCTCTAGACACCAAGTAAAAGGAAAATTTTTGTAAGGCACATGTATATAATAAGCTTGATTTTTAGTCTGTTATCTGAGTTTTTCAACTGAACTAAAGAGGGCATTTACTATTGCCTTCTTTTCCTGCTCTTTTGTTACATTATAACACTAGAGACTTAATATTGTCCACAGCCATAGCACTAAGGTTCGGTAATACTAAACACAGCATCAGCTCTGTAGCACTGGTAGTAGTCTCTTAGCTATCTTACTTTATTTTCTGCTCACAATAACCAACAACTGGTTGCCCAGTTCTTCAGAGTATATTTCTAAGTCTGTAATTCAAGGCCTTTCCAAATCTATTTCCAATGAACCCACATTCTCAGTGTCTTCTTCTTTAACAATTGATGTTTAAAATTGAATGTCAGTATTAATTCTTTTGTGATATTTTGCTTTGTATCTTTACTTTTTTGCAATTTTCATTTGATGCTAAAAAATTATGCTATAATTTGATATTCCTAGTACTTACATTCCCTTCCTCTAAACTTTTTCTTCATCTTGCTTGATACTGTTGAAAGGGTCCCTTTTATTTCCATGTATAGTCATGTAGCTCTTTCAGAGCTTTATTATATATTTGAATTTGTTTTGGTGTCTAGGATCATTCAAGGTTCACAACAGGTACTGTATTATTTACTCAATAAACTAATAAAATAAATAATTTTGTTCATTTATATTAATAGAAAGTTTGTTAGAGAAATTGTTTCAAACATTTTGTAAATGTACAACAGTTTTCTATAAGAATAGTTTAGATTTGTTTCATTTTTATCCAAGTTAATTTCAGCTAGACTTTGGTTGTTGACTAGAATATCAATATTCTAAGGCTCCACACAAAGCAAAAAGTCTGTTCTTACTGTTCTTACATGGCTCCTGACATAAAAATTGAGCAAGGGGAGATTTGGTTTCCCTTGAGACCAACCTTAGCTGCAGATCAATGTCTTCTCCTTTGTCCTTATGTGGAATGTATTGTTTTTCTATATCCCTATTGTCCCTGTTCTTAAAGGGTCACCAATAAGCTTAAATAAGGATTTGCCTAAAAGGAATAAATATAGCCTAGATATCTTTTAAAGGTTCTGTCTTCAAGCAACAACATTGTGAGACACTAAGTTTAGGTAATTAACATACATATTAGGGCAAGCATATTGGGCTTTTCCACTATATTAGGAAAATTATTTAATGTTAAGAATGAATAATTCTCTAGCAACCATTTGCATTCCTTGGTTCTATAATGCTCTTTAAACTATGACCATTATTCTGGCTACGTCAACTTAACACATTATAGTTTTCTAAGAGGAAGAGATCTCAATTGGGAAAATACCACCATCAAATCAGGGTATATTCAAGCCTATAGACACTACAGTATAGAATATTTTCTTAAATAATGACTGATATGAGAGGGTGCAGCCAATTGTATGTAGTGCCACCCCTGATCTAGGTTATATAAGAAACGAGGCTGGGCTGAACATGCTATGAGGAGAAACATGGCATGCAGCGATCCTTCATGGCTTCTACATCAGCTTCTGCTTCCAGTTTCCTGCCCTATTTGAACTCCTGTCTTACTTTGATGACAAACAGTGATGTGGATATGTAAGTCAAATAAAACATTTCCTCCCCAAGTTGCTTTTGTTCTGGTGTTTCATCACAGCAGTAATATCCCCAACTAACACAGCCACCTAAACAGTAATTATATTAGCAGATTTGAAAATGCATGGACATTATCATGATCAGAGTAAGTGTTTAAGGTGATTTCAGTTGCAGGTAAGTTGTTCAAGTCCAAGCCAGGGAAGTGTCAAGGTACAGGATGAATCAGAGTGAGGAAGGCAATATATGAAAAATTCTTTCTCTGAAACAAGTTTAGAAGAGTTTGCAGAACTCTTGGGCTAGCATATGCTTGTGGCTCTGTGAAGTAGAAAAGATCACATAGATATTCAAGGCTATATTCAAGGTGGGGTTATGCTATTAGTGTTCAAGATAGGGGAATTTATAATATATTATCTGAAAATTTATTCTTTGCTTAGTCCACATAATGAGTCAAGAACTATAAAAGTGACTTTTGATTATTTCATCACTGTGTAAAGAGAGACAGTAGCCATTTGTTTCTTCTGTTGCCATTCTAGCTTATGTTTGATGAGTAAGGCCTTAGTGTTAGTGGTTTCCTCCAAGGATTCCAAGGCAGTTGTCTCTCATTGACAGACTTATGAATTCTCCATTTATCCTTTAGGTTTTCTTTGTGATTATCATAGTTCTTTGCACCATTGCTGTTATTACAATGAAACCATTTTGTTGCATGATTGCAAACTGGGAAACAGAGAAAATGATAAAATAGACATCTAACATTCATCCAACCTCTGGTAACCAAACAGGAAAATGCTAGAATTCACCATTTCAGAGATGTACCCAACATTCTGAATGATAGAAATGGAGCCACATTGTGTCATGTGAAACAACATGGGAAATTAACTGAAAAGGTGACTGATGGTTCCAGCAGAGCAACAAAAAATATAAACCATTCCATACTAAATAATAATAAGCATCGTTAATGGTGTTATGTCAACAAAATATTTCTTAGTGGATTAGATGAAAGATATCCTAAAAATAGAAGCATTGAAAAGAGAAATCTGTCTTAGTTAGGGTTTTTATTGTCGGAATGCAGCATAATAACCAAAAAGCAAGTTGAAGAGGAAAGGATTTGTCCAACTTGCACTTCCATGTTACAGTTACCAAAAGAAATTAGGACAGGAACTCAAACAGGGCAGAGTGCTGGACACAAGACCTGATAAAGAGGCCATGGAGTGGTGTTGATCACTGGCTTCCTTCCCCTGGCTTGCTCTATTTTCTGTTAGAAACCACAAGAAACAGCCCATGAACAGCTCCACCTACTGTGGCTTGGAACATTCTCTACTAATCACTAAGTGAGATAATGCCTTACAGCTGGATCTCATGGAAGTATTTCTTCAACTGAGGCTCTTTCTTCATTGATGACTTTAGCTTGTATTAAATTGACACAAAAGTAACCCATACAGAAGGGAAGAAAATAACCTAGATGGAAGATAGGGAATGTGTGTGTATGATTGATGGGATGGAGTGTCGAACTACTGTGAAAGGAGATCAGGACTAACATTTGAAGGTGTAGACCAGTAGGCAGGCATTCTATGGCAGGTATACTAGGAACAAAACAGTAAAAAGCAAAAGTAGACTCTAGTAGTTTGAATTGAAATGGCCCCACGGATTCATAGAGATTGGCCGTATTAGGAAAAGTGGGCTTATTGGAGTAGATGTGGCTTTTTGGAATGTGCATAGCCTTGTTAGAGTAAGTGTGGCCTTGTTGTAGGATGTGTTTCATGTTGTGTGGGCTTAAAGGTTTCAGATGCTCAAGTAAAGCTTGGTGGATTATTCTCTCTGACTGCTGCCTACAGATAGGGATGTGGAACTCTCATTTTCTTCTACAGCAGCATCATGTCTGCCTTTGTGCCCCTACGCTTCCCACTATGATGACAATGGACTAAACCTCTAAACTATAATCCAACCCTAATTAAATACTTTCCTATATAAGAGTTGCTGTAATCATGATGGCTCATCATAGCTATAAAACCTTAACTAAGACATTCGAACATTATTTCAAGAAAATGTTCACTGGTGAAGAAGTCAAGATTAGGGATACTCTCAGAACTCATAGAGTAATTTAGTCTTTGGAAAAAGGAAAAGTTGTAATCCTAGACCAAGTCCAGTGGTTCAACCTCACTCTTTTCATAGGACTTGAGGGTAAACTTAAGATAATGGCAAGTAAGACCTCACAACTTGTAATGAGGTGGCACTGAAGGAAGCATAGCTAGATCATTAACTCAGAAGAATGAAAGCAATGAAAGATAACCTCTAGCAAAAGAAAAAAGCCCATTTGTGAAATCAAAGTAAACTATATTATTGTAATCTACCTAGTACAAAGAGTTTCAAAAAGCTAAATATCACTATTGAAAATCTAAGCAGATCCTATAAAATTTAAAATATGAAAGTAGAAATCCAGCATTTTATTCAGTGACTTACCAACAGTTTATTTTTAGGACAACATTTGTAGCAATTTACTTTTATGTAAAACTATTCACTTTGGAGGGATGTTCTACAAGATATAAGATGTTAAAGTTGAGGTAAAAACACAGGGAGGTTAATGTGATATGAAATATATGAAATGTTGTAACCTGTAGGAAAACTTCTTGAAATCAGAAAGGAAACAACTTAAAGGCTTGAGGAAGTCCATCAAACTATTCAGATATTCTATGGCTTTCTATCTCTAAGCATATATAAACTGTAAGGAGAATTGAAAGATTCGCCCAGACATGCTGAACTGCTTTGAAGAGGCTTAGATCAGGTACGCTGCTTAGAAGATGCAGAAACAAGTTGAAATAGTTGAAAGAAGCAGGACCACCCAAATTGCCTGGAAGAGAAGAAACTACCTGAGCTGCCAAAATGGGAATTCTCCATTCTTTTGAGCTACCAGTTGGTTGTTGAGTATACACCATGATCTCAGTTTTCACTCATTCCTTTCCACACTGGGGTGGGCAATGTAGCTGACTTTGAAGAATTTCTGTTTCTGTAAGCAAGCTCTCAAGAATATTCCTATTAGTACCACCAACATGTCGCTTTGGTTTAGCAAGCTGGACTTGGGAAGCATCTGTACTTTTGACTATCATTGATTCTCTATCTGGAGTTAATAAATGTTTCTTAACATCTTTGAAGGAATAATGGCACTCTATAGACACTTACATAATATCTATAAACCTCATACTTTTTACATATAAAAAGAGAATAAGAATTGCCTTATTGTTATGATTCTGAATACAGACATTAGATTCACCAAAGAGTGAGGAAGACAAGGCCTTAGTTTTGTGAGATTCAAAAGCCTACACAGGAGGCTAAAAATATGGCAGTTAATGCTTAGTTTTCATAGTCATGTTGGAGTTGTGGACTGGGTTCTGAAAATGTGATGGGGCCATGATTTGAAGGCCTGGGCTCCAGTATTAGAATGTAAGTGTTCCATGATATAGAGCCATTTAAAAATCATCTGTCTACCTGTCTAGAATTCTGTCTCCTTTAGTGATTTAAAGGACACATATTTCATACTGGCTTTCTATTTCTTTCTTTCTTTTTTTCTTTCTTCCTTCCTTTCTTCCTTCCTTTCTTTCTTTCTTTCTTTCTTTCTTTCTTTCTTTCTTTCTTTCTTTCTTTCTTTCTATCATCTATTTATCTATCATCTATCTATCTATCTATCTATCTATCTATCTATCTATCTATCAACTATCTATCTATGTGCCTGTGTGTAACAGAGGGAGAGAAGGAGAGAGAGAGACAGACAGAGAGAGAGACAGAGAGAGAGACAAAGAGACAGAGAGGCAGAGAGAAATACACAGAGAGAAGCACAACTGACAGTGCCAGGCATCAAAACTACGTTGTACTGCATTTAGACACTGTATTTTCATAACTGGTCTGGTACCATAGCAGTTTCATTTATTTCACTACAGAATCTAAAACATCCCAGTATCAGGATTGTCAATTCTGGTCCACTTAGATTGTGAAAGTAATATCACCCTGGTTCACACATTTATTGCAACCAGTTGAGAGACTTACATAGACATCTCATTAAGCTGCATACAGACCCCAAACCCACTGGAACTGTAGATTTTAAGCTACAATGCTTTGATGAGCTTTGTTACACAACAATGAACAACCACTACTAACATGCGAACATTAAGATGTGAAAGGTTAAATGAACAGCGATATAGCCATAGAATAAAATGCTTCTTAGCAATAAAAGTAACAGACTTGTTTCATGGTAGCAGCCAGAAAACAGAAAAATTTGGGCTGGAACAGAGACTAGGATGTAAAAGTTAAAGCCTATTCCCTAAAGTCTCACTTTGTTCAGCTATACACATATTCAACCATTTCTTTAAGCACTGCCACTAGCCAGTAAGAAAGTATTCAGACATATCAGCCTGTAAGGGACATTTTACATTTAAACCATAACATTCTACCTTTTGACCTCATAGATTCATGACCACCTCATAATATAAAACATCTTTAGTTCCACATCAAGAGCATGCATAGTCTCATAGTTCTAATATTGTCCAAATGGCCAAAGTTCAAAGTCTCTTCTCAGCCTCTTTTAACTGTGAACATTTGTAAAATAATAAAAAATAACAAGTTATATGTTTGTAATAAAATGTTCTTATTCTAAACAGGAAGAATCAGAGACAGACAAAAAGACTAGACCAAAAAGAATGAAATTCAGAGAAGCAAACACAAAATTCTGAAGCATCCAATATAAATAGTAGCATAACCTGGGCTACAGCAGATTTCTATAGCTCTGTTCTACCAGATCTGTTACATCAAAACATGTGTAAGCTTTTAAAAGTAGGAGAGCTGGTTCTGCCCCTTGCTCACTATGGCGTTAGATGAGCTAGCTGGGGCAGTGTTGGAGAGCTCATTCTAGTGGTGTGGGTTTAGGAGAATTAGTGTACTGATCAATTCAGCTACTACACACACCCAGATCCAGGGTTTTGAGTTGGTCCACTGTGACATTTATCTCGTTTATGAACCGCTGGAATCTGTGAAATTGGTTCCTTACTTTAAAATTGAGCTTCACTAAATTTTTCAGTAAATAGAGAGAATATAGGACTTTCTCATAATATAATGTGGATGGTGTCTAGTTCAAATTATCACAGAGTCCTCCATCCTTTCGGAAATCTCACGATTATACAATATAGCCTTTTGACACCCAACTTTCTATATAAATTCTGGCCTTCTACATGTCTTCAAAAATAGCTCATTAAACTCTGTTTACAGCATTATAATTATGAAACTCAAGACTCTTCTACAGTCACTATAAATAGCAATTTCAACAATCTATGCTACTTGTGATCAGATCTATTAAAGCAGAAATAAAATTTCCAGTACTAATGTTCTGTATTAATTGCTAATCTCAAGCCAGTGATACAACACCTGAAAGAAAGAACTTAAAGGAATAAATATTCATTATGTTTCATGATTTGGGGCATTCTAGCTTACAACAGAGAGTAAGGCAATAGCAATGGATTAAAGCTAGACTTCAATTAAAAAAAAAAACAGAAAGGCCACATACACATGGAAACTGAACAACTCTCTGCTCAGTGAGAAAATAAGGAAAGGAATTAAAGACTTTCTAGAACTCAATGAAAAAGAAGACACAACATTTCCAAGCTTATGGAACACAATGAAAGCAGTGCTAAGAGGAAAATTCCTAGCAGTAAGTTCCCTCATAAAGAAACTAGAGAGATCCTATACTAGCAATGCAACACACTTTAATGTCCTAGAACAAAAAGAAGAAAACAAATCCAAGAGCAGATGACAAGAAATAACTCAGGGCAAAATCAACCAATTAGAAATGAAGACAGCAATACAAAGAATCAACAAAAACAAAAGCCGATTCTTTGAGAAAATCAACAAGATAGAAAAACCCTTACCCTAACTAACTAGAAGACACAGACAATATCCAAATTAACAAAATCAGAAATGAAAAGGGAGACTGTAGGAGGAGCTAAGATGGGAGGAGTATGGAGAGGAAGAGGAGGAGTAGGAAAAGCAAGAGGAAAAGGAAGAGAAGGAGTTAGAGAGGCAGAGATATAGGAGCGATGGAGGTGGATGTTCACGCATCTGTAGCAGTCAAAGATAGTTGGTATATCTAGGTTGGGTATTGGGTTACACTTCTGATTGTATGGGCATCTTGTTACTGATCATTACCAAATATATAAGCGTTTGGATAATTTAAGCATTAGAGTTTCATTTTCCTACTGGGCCTGTGTGGATGGTGGGATGGTCTGAGCAATGCCCAGCCTTGTGGAGACAGTGTGGGAGACTGGCAGAGCCATCTCCCACACAGGCATCTCAAGGGTGGCAGGGCTGGTGTTTCTGGCTGGCTGTTTCTAGCTGCAGTGCACATGTGGCCTCCAGTCGAGAAACATGGCGGCTGAGCAAGGCAGAGCTGCTGCAGCTTAGATAGATGGCTTGACCAGATGCCGTTATTAAATAACACCATCAACAGGAGACATAACAACAGAAACTGAAGAAATTCAAAAAATTGTCAGATACTACTAGAACAGCCATTACTCAACCAAACTGGACATTCTAGATGAAATGCATTACTTTTTAGATAGATACCATGTACCTAAGTTAAACCAAGAACAGGTAAACTGTCTCTAAATAGTCCATATCCCCTAAGGAAATCGATGCCATTTAAAAAAAAAAAAAAAAACCAGCTCACATGTCTTTACAGCTCAGATGTCTTTAGTGCAGGTCTGCCAGACCATCAAAGAAGTGCTAATACCAACATTCCTCAAACAATTCCATACAGTAGAAACAGAAGGAACACTACCTAATTCATTTTATGAAGCCACTGTTATGCTTATCCCTAAACCACACAAAGACCCAACAAAGAAAGAGAATTTCCGACCAGTTTTGCTTATGAATATCATTGCAAAAATTCTCACTAAAATTCTAGCAAACCGAATCCAAAAGCATTTCCAAGTCCTCATTCACCACAATCAAGTAGGCTTTCTTCAGTCCAGGGATTCAGGAATGTCTCAATATGTGAAAATCCATTAATGTAATCAACCCTATAAGCAAACTTGAAGAAAAAAAATCACACAATCATCTCATCAGATGCTGAAAAAAATTGTCAATATACAACACCACTTCATGTTAAGAGTTTCAGAAAGATCAGGAATTCAAAGACCTTACCTAAACATAATAAAAAGCAATATTTAGCAAACCATCAGTCAATATCATATTAAATGGAGAAATACTTGAAGCAATCCCAATAAAATCAGGAACAAGACAAGGCTGCCTACTTTCTCCATATCTATTCAATATAGCACTCAAAGTACTAGCTAGAGTACAAAAGGAAATCGGGGAGATACAAATTTGAAAAGGAGTCAAAGTATCACTATTTGTGGATGATAGTATACATAAATATCCTCAAAAATTCTACCAGAGAACTTCTACAGCTGATCAACAACTTCAGCAAAGTGGCTGGATATAAAATTAATTCAAACAAATCATTATCCTTCCTTTAGAAAGCTATTAAGAATGAGGACAACATGAGTTTTGCAGGCAAATGGATAGAACTAGAGAACATCATCCTGAATAAGGTAACCCAGACCCAAAAGGACATGTGTGGATATTACACAAAACACAGAATTCCTAGAATACAATCCCCAGTATTCAAGAAGGTAAAAAAGCAGAAGGGCCCAAGTAAGGACGCTTCAATCTTATTTGTGTGGGAGAAGGAAATAATTACTGGAGGCAGAGGGAGGGAGCAACCTGTGTGGGAGAGAGGAGGAGGAGAAAAGGGGAACATGATCAGGTATTGGGGGGAAGGAAGAGAGAAGTCCTAAGGGCAGCAGAAAGAATGAAAATATGCAACCCCAGAGAGATGGAAGTTGAGGGGGGGACCCTTTAGAAAGTACCAGAGACCTGAGAGGTGAAAGACTCTCAGGACTCAAAGTGAGGGACCTTAGATGACAAGCCCAACAGTGGGGAGAAGGAACATACAGAGCCCGCCTCCAGTAGAAAGACAGGCCATCTAGTGAAGATATGGGGTTGCCATCCCACAGACAAACCTCTGATCAAGAACTATTCCTGTATTAAAGAACTGTAAGGAAAAATAGAGAAGAAACTTGTGGAAAGGCAGTCCAGTGACTAGCCCAAATTGGGATCCTTCTCTAGGAGAGACTCCAAAGCCTGACACTATTACTGATGCTATGGTGTGTTTACAGATAGGAGCTTAGCATGACTGTCCTCTGAGAGGCCCAACAAACAGCTGACTGAGATAGAAGCAGATACATATACCCAACAAATGGTCTGAAATCAGGGACCCCTGTGGTTGAATTAAAGAAAGGCTGGAAGAAGCTGAGGAAGATAGTAACTCCATAAAAAGACCAGCAGTCTCAACTAACCCATTCTCCTGAGACCTCTCAGACACTAAGCCACCAACCAGGATGCATTCAGGAGCTGGTCGGAGGCCCCTTCACACATATATACCACAGGACTGACTGGTCTGGTCTCAGTGAGAGAAGATGCACCTAACCCTACAGAGATTTGAGGCCCAAGGGAGTGGGGAGGCTTGGCAGGGGTGGAGTAGAGAGAGAACATCTTTTTGAAAACAGGGGTAAGAGGAATGGGATGAGAAACTGTGGTAGGGTGACCCTGGAGAGGGGAAAATGCATGGACTATAGAAAAAATAAAAGTAATAAAAAAAAAGTTGATGCCATGAATGCATACTGTGGTAAAATGAAAAAGAAATAAAGGAAGGAAGAAAGAAAGGAAAGAAGGAAGGAAGAAACGAAAAGAAAGGACAAAACTTTTTTTTTTAAATTTTGTTTTGATTTTCAAGACAAGCTTTGTATCTGTAGCCTTGGCTTTCCTGGAACCCACTCTTTAGGCTAGGCTTTTCTCAAACTCAGAAATCTGCCTTCTTCTTCTCCCTCCTGAATGTTGGGATTAAGGTGTGAGCTACCATCACCTGGATGCGAATAAATAAATGTAAACAAACAAACAAATAAATAAACAACCACTTTTATTATTTTGTGAACTTAGCTCTATTTTGTTCTTTGCCTTTTTCTTCTTCTCCTCTCCATCTGTCCTGATCCCTTCTCCTCTTCCTGTTTCTTCTTTCTTTTCCTCCTCATCTTTCTTCCCTTTCTCCTCCTCCTCTTGCTTTTACTTCTCTTCCCTCTTGTCCTGCTCCAGAAATGGCTCCTCCTCTGTCTCCTTCTATTGTCTCTTCCTGTTCTTTCTCCTTCACTTACTCCTCAGCATTTACCAATTTTCCAAGCAACAGAGATTTTTCTCTCATCATAAGTGCAAACACGAGCTTGAGCTTGAGACTTCATGGTCCCAGGCATTCAGAATGTTTTCTGAAAACATTTCGGAAAAGTACTAGAATGGACACATCTTTAGATTGAAGCTGTTGTTGATTAAGGCTGGAATGTATTGATATAGTCTGTAGTAGCTCAGGAAAATTGAGTTCTGCCACAGAATGCTGAGACCTAGCAGACTGTTGGCAGCGTTGACCTGCCAGTTCTTTGGTAGTATAAATGAGCTTAGATCGTGGTGGCATAGGATTAAGTTAAGCTGGATAGCATCATCATCACATGTCCCTTTGTTATAATGTTCACAATTACTGTCAGGGTGCTAAATACAAACTCGAAAGTTTAACAATGCAACAAGAAAGAAGCTACCAACTGCCCATTGCCTCCTCCCCCTTTTCCTTTAGAGATGATTTTCAAACTCATTTAAAGTAAAAATGGACAAGTGGGTCATCCATCCACAGCCTGGTCTTCGCTGTATATGATTACGTTCGACAATATGAGATGCATAAATGCCTTTTCATCACATGAGGAAAGCATGCCTAATGGCAAATGAATCATATTATAAAAATTGATTGTATCCCAAAAGGGGAAATGTTATTGAAGAGCCAATGGCCTGGGTTGATACATCATTGATCATTGTAAAGAATACTTCCAGAAACTGTTTTTAATCTTTCTGCCAGAGCATTAGTAATTATTCTTTAGCTTGCAGTGAGTAATGACTTGAGTTTCCCAGCTTCTGAATCGATAAAACATTTAGCCTACTGCTACAAATGTGCTCTTCCCTTAGACAAGCAGAATTTTTCTTCCAATTACTATTTTTTTAAGTGTGTCCTTATAAATTTTTTTAAACGTATATTAAAGCTTTTCTTTTTAAGGAGAAGGAATTAGCCTGGCATGTGTTCTTTTTTCTTGTTACCTTTGAATAATAAGCCATGAGGGTTTCACCATGATTTGATAACTAAGATTTATTTTCATCATCTTTTTCAAACATAACACAGGACCTAGTTTCTGCCAACTGGTATGTTGGAGTTGCCAGTCAAGGAATGTTCCCATTTCCTTTGCCTGAGAGAAGATAAATTAGCACTACTATGGAGGTCTGACAACTCACACGTTCTATATACACTGGCTATTCAAGAGCACCCATCAGACAGTTATCAACCTACCAAAGAGATAGGTAGAAATTTTAAGATACAAACAAATATATAGTCATGATCTTTGCTATCTGAAAGCTTAACCTTTCAGAGAATTTTGTGTTCAAGAAGTCAGATCTTGCTTTTAATTGAAATTATTGCCTAACTTCAAGACAAATCTCCTACCATGATTTCTTATCACAATCACTTTTTGTGTAGACCAAAATATGTTTTGTCATTTTATTAACTAAGTTTCTCAAAAAAGAAATTTGTAACTCCAACAAGAAACTCATTTCTTCCTTTTGTTTTATTATTACTTAAATTTCATCTTTAAAAATTATTTACACGTGTTAAATTCTGATTACTCTTAATTCATTTCTAATCTGTTCTCTTCAGTCTCTCTTTCTCCTTCCCTTTGTACTAATCCTCTTTCCTACATAGATTTTGCTTACATTATGTCTATTTGCTCTGTTATATGATGCAATGAGTTTAGCAGGACCGTTTGACAATAGACCCAGAGCAACCTGTCAGAGTCTTATGGGTTTAGCAGTGGTATACAGCCAAGGACAATAACTTCTCCTCTTTCAGAATTTATCAATAGTTGATAGTTAGTAGCAAGGGGAAGTGCCCCAAAATCTGAGTCTGATTCCATGACATTGTTAAGGGTCATATATATGTAGCTATAGCTGCTTTAAGTTCATGACTACAGCATATATATGCTCTACCAGAAGCTTTCATTTTGTAACTCCTCTTTCTATCTTCTGGTTTTTATGTTCTTCAGGGCCCACTCCTCCATGATTTTCCAGAGCTTTAGAGAGGATAGTATACATTCTCATTTAGAGATGTGCACTCAACTGTCACTTATTCCAAGTGGTATAAGTGGTACTTATTGGGTGCCCACATGTTTCTGCACTCAGTAAAGAGGCTCCTCTGATTATGGGTGAGAATAGCTGTTGCACATAGGTATAAAGAAATACAGCTATTTAGAAGGCAAATGATCTTATATCAATTTAGCTAATCAACTAAAATTTAAGCTACCACTTAGTGTCTATGACCTCCCTAGATATGGATGGTTGACTAGGTTTACAGAATGGATTGTCTCCTATAGAGCAGGTTAAAGGATCATGGTATGCTTAGTTGCTCCTATAACAGTACTGACAGTGTTGTACATGTAAGTGCATCTTGCCTAGAAGGTTGGTTTTTGTGGTAAACAGGATTCACAGCTATTTAATGTAATTATACTTTTCTTCCCCAGTAGCATGCATGACAATTAAAAAGTAATCAATGGGAGAGAATTGCAGACTATTCTCAATTTGCTCTTCATCTTGAAATCAAGGCATTGGAAGTGTTCAGCAATAATTCTTGTCCTTTTGTTCTGCTGATTTGTCATCAGTGACTTTTGATTGTTTCAAGTGGACTTGGGAAACTAAATCTACCACTGAGAAGTTACATTCTTAATTCTTTCTTCAACCAAAATTGGTTTTATAATAGTGTGCTTTGAGCTAACTAAACAAGATTGAATGATTTTTCCTTATTACCAAAATTTTTACATATATCTACAATACACACACAAAGACACACACACACACACACACACACACACACACACAGAGAGAGAGAGAGAGAGAGAGAGAGAGAGAGAGAGAGAGAGAGAGAATGTTTTCTTATACGATTGTGCCACTATTGCATAAAAAAGGCAACAGTTATTGTCTTACCAGGCCAGTAGTTATTGTGGCCCTTTGTCTATTCCTACTCTATATCATATCTAATTCTTCTCCCAACACTCATGGACTGTTACAAAGCGGGGAAATAGCATAAAACATTTTAATAGCCACAGGTAGTATTTGAATAAAAGTGAATTGTCCCCTGTATACAGCAAGAATACATACATATAAACTCGAAGTTATTGTGATATGTGCTAAACCACATTTCAGTATTCAGTGGGGAGATGGTCACAGAGATCTACCTGTAGCTGAGGATTAATGGCAACTTATAGCTGATAAGAGAGGGACAGTTAGTTTCTTCTAAGCATGATAAGTCATCTTTACTCCAGTGGGAGGCTAAATAGCCAAAATATATGAGCAAATGAACTTGATGAATGAAAAAAACATACAAGTTTGGGTGGGTACTAAAAATAAATGGAACTGGAAGGAATAGAAGGAACAGAATATAATAGAAACAGCTTGGACAAAGTTTTCAAAAAATCTAATGGAAAAAGTCTAAAAGAATTTTATTTGAAACAAGCTCTAGAAGAAATACATAGTTCATAAATTTCTTTCCATATGTTGCTCAAAAACAGCATTGGAGTGAATAACTTTTAATTCTATGGTTATTAGAGTATTTCTTTGTCTGTCTTTCCATTCATTTATCCAGCAAATACTGATTGAGTGTCTATAACATGTGGAGTATTTTACTCCACTCTGTCCACCCAAAACTTGTTTTCCAGTCAGAAAGACAGCATGTGAAAATATTTTTTCTTTCTTATTATATGTAGAGACCCAGAAATAGTCATTACTTGTGCTTCTTCTTATGAATGTTCCTCCTTAGAAAAATGCTCTGAAGAATGTTTCTCTAAAGCAAGTAGTTTGATTTATTCTGAGCTATCTCAGACATCCCTGATTCACTAAACAACATTTCTTCTATCTTTACTTTTTATACATACAGACACTATTAAAAAAACATAAACACTCAAGTACAGAAATGAATTGACAGCTGTTTATTTGTTTTGTTTTGTTTTGTTTGGTGGCACTGACCCAGGGTGGATGTTCCTAGATTCTACTTCTCTGATACAAAAAAAAATTGTTCACAATCAAGAGGGATGCTGACTGTGAAGTACCACACACTGTCTATAAAGCACTAAAGAGACAGGGATTATCATATTTTAACAAACATTTTGAATAAAATTATGTATATATTGGAAACATTCTTCTTTGAAGATGCACTTGTTACATTTAGACACAAACTCCATTCATCAGACTGTCAACACCCTGACCTAAGATTTTTCTTATATCTCCTCAGGAATATCATGCTTTAAAACTATTGTTACACATTGCTATATAGCTGTAGATCCCTAGCTGACTACATTTTTTTAAACATAGAACGTTAATCACACACAAGCACCTCATCATTCTGTGGCTAACATCTTGGGGCACACAAATTGGGATTAGTGACTGACTCTGCTATTCATTCAGACAGTGAACACTATGGATCACATTCTTCTATTGAGCAGCCAGGGATAGGAGAAAGGCAAGAGTCATTAAAAGTTACCGGAAGATTCAAAAGCTATTCACTTGCCTGTAAAATGAACATCTGAAAAGAACCCCCATTAGTCTCTGTATCTGTGTAACAGTATCTTCAAAGGTGATTTATCTTGGTCTTTAGCACAATGAAACTTATACTATGGTTGTATCATATGTATTTTCTTGTTCGCTTATCTATTTCTATATTTCTGGCATTGATTAAGAGAATTAGCTTTGGGGAGTAAAAATTGCTAACAGTAAACTGTTTAGTGGAGAATTCCCCCATAATAACAATAAAAAGAAAATATAACACAGATGATAGTCAGAGATTCATATCTGAAACCCTCCTTTTTGGGGTACAGATTTAAATAATTAAGAAGCGATCCTTCCAGTTTCAGTCTGTGCCCAGAGCTGATCCTGTGACACAGCTCTCCATATCCAAATACCATCAGGAGAGAGCTGGTCTCCCAGGAGTGCTGGCATTCCTGTGAGGACAGGTAAAACCACCACGTCTGCTCTGAGGGACCTGCCCAGAGACCTCAGGACACAGGAATCAAGGAGAAGCTTGGGACAGGATCCTTCCAGTCTCCTTCTACACCTGGAGCTGATCCTGTGATACAGCACTCCATACCCAAATACTGCTGGGAGAAAGCTGGTATCTCAGGGGTGCTGGCACACCTTTGAGCATAGGTAACACTACCACTTCTGCTCAAATTCTTGGCCCATGAGTGACAAGTATAGAGTCATCAAGACACAGGAACCAAGGAACAGCTAGGGACAGGATCCTTCTTGTTTTCCTCTGCATCCGAGAGTTGACCCTCTGACACAGCCCTCCATACCCAAATTTATCCTGGAGAGAACTGATCTCCCAGGAGTACTGACACACAGGCTTGCAGGAGGGACAAGCCACAGTCATAGATAGAAAGACCAGCTAACAACAGAGATATCCATCCAAATGGCAAGAGACAAGGGCAAGAACATAAGCAACAGAAACGAAGGCTACTTGGCATCATCAGAAACCAGTTCTCCATCCACAGCAAGTCCTGGATACCCCAACATACCAGAAAAAACAAGACTCTGATTTAAAGTCACATCTCTTGATGATGATAGAGGACTTTAAAAAGTACATAAATAACTCCTTTAAAGAAATACAGGAGAACACAGGTAAACAGGTAGAAGTCCTTAAAGAGGAAACACAAAAAATCCCTTAAAGAATTACAGTAAAACACAACCAAACAGGTGAAAGAATTGAACGAAACCATCCAGGATCTAAAACTGGAAATAGAATCAATAAAGAAATCACAAAGGGAGACAACCCTGGAGATAGAAAACCTAGGAAAGAGATCAGGAGTCATAGATGTAAGCGTCACTAAGAAATAGAAGAGATAATCTCATGTGCAGAAGATACCATAGAAAACACTGACACAATAGTCAAATAAAATGCAAAGTGCAAAAAGCTCCTAATCCAAAACATTCAGGAAATCTAGGACACAATAAGAAGACCAAACCTAAGGATAATAGGTATATAAGAGAGCAAAGAGTCCCTAATAAAAAGACATAGATCAACAGACTGGATACGTGAATAAGAACCAGCATTTTGCCACACCTCAGTATCAAAGACAGACACTACCTCAGAGTAAAGGGCTGTAAAGCAATTTTCCAAGCAAATGATCCCAAGAAATAAGCTGGAGTAGCCATTCTAACACTGAATAAAATCAACTTTCCACCAAAAGTTATCAAAAAAGATAAGGAAAGACACTTCATACACATTGAAGGAAAAATCTACCAAGACGAACTCTCAATTCTGAATAACTATGCTCCAAATGCAGTGCATTCACATTCATAAAAGAAACTTTTTTTCTTGTTACATCAAAGAACATTCTTTACCCTTAAAGCATGCCTACCTTTAAAAAACATCTTTCTCTCTCTCTCTTTCTCTCTTTCTTTCTTTCTTTCTTTCTTTCTTTCTTTCTTTCTTTCTTTCTTTCTTCCTTCCTTCCTTCCTTCCTTCCTTCCTTCCTTCCTTCCTTTATTTATTTTTACACTCCAGATTTTATTCCTCTCCTACCTCATCCACAATCCAACTGTTCTACATTCCGTACCTCCAACCCTCCCTTCTGTCTCCACTAGCCTGTCTCCATCCCATACCTACACCCCACTCTCTGGCTCCATTAGGATGTCCTTATCCCCCAGCCCCACCTCACCCAGACCTCTAAACTCCCTGGGGCCTCCAGTCTCTTCTCTGACTGAACTCAGACCCAGCAGTCCTCCGCTATATATGTGTTGGTGGCCTCATATCAGCTGGTGTATGCTGTCTTTTTGGTGGTTCAGTGTTTGAGAGATTTTGGGCATCCAGGTTAGTTGAGACTGCTGGTCTTTCTAGAAGGTCACCCTCTTCCTCAGTTTCTTTCAGCCTTTCCCTAATTCAACCACAGAGATCAGCAGCTTCTGTTCATCAGTTGGGTGCAAATATCTGATTATGACTCTTTTAGTCTTCTGGAGGGCAGTCATGATAGGTCCCTTTTCGTGAATGCTCTATAGCCTAAGTAATAGTGTCAGGCCTTGGGACCTCCTTTTGAGCTGGATCCCACTTCAGGTCACTGGACCTTCTTTTACTCTGGTTCCTCTTCATTTCCATCCCTGTAGTTCTTTCAAACAGGAACAATTATGGGTCAGAGTATTGACTGTGGAATGACAATCCCATCCCTCATTTGATGTCCTGTCTTTCTACTGGAGGTAGCTTCTATATGTTGCCTCTCCCTACTGTTGGGCACTTCATCTAATGTCTCTCCCTTTGAGTCCTCAGAGTCTCTCACCTCCCAGGTCTCTTGTGCATTCAGGAGTGTCCCCTCAACCTCCTACCTCCCTAGGTTGCTTGTTTCTATTCTTTCTTCTGGCCTTCAGGTCTTCACTCCTTTTTCCTCACCCAATACCAGATCAGGTTCCACTCTGCCTCTATCCCTCACCCACTTTCCATCCTTGGCCCCTCCCTCCCTCCCTTCTTGTGATTAATTTATCCTCCTTCCCCAGTGGGGCTGATGTGTCCTCACTTGGACCCATCATCTTGGTAATTTTTGAGTTCTGTGCATTGTATCTTGGATAATCTGTATTTTTTGTCTTATATCCACTTATTAGTGAGAACATACCATAAATGTCCTTTTGTGTCTGAGTTACCCCACTCAGGATCATATTTTCTAGTTCTATCCATTTGCCCGTAAAACTGAGGATGTCCTTGTTTTTAATAGCCAAGTAGTATTCCATTGTGTAAATTAACCACATTTCCTGTATCCATCTTCTGTCATGGGACATTTGAGTTGTTTCAAGCTTTTGGCTATCACAAATAAGACCACTATGAACATAGTGGAACATATTCCCATGTGTTATGGTGGGGCATATTTTGGGTATATTCCCAAGAGTAGTATTGCTGAGTCTTCTTTACTAAACCTCAAAGCACATAATAATAGTGAGAGACTTCAACACCCCACTCTCATCAATGGACAGATCAAGGGTACAGAAACTAAACAAAGACACAGTAAAACTAACAGAAGTGATGGACCAAATGATATTAACAGATATCTATAAAATATTTTATCCTAGGAAGAATATACATTCTTCTCATCACATCATGATACTTTCTCCAAAATTGACCTTTTAATTGGTCACAAACCATCCTTAACTGATATAAGTAGATTGAAATAATCCCATGCATCCTATCAGGTAACAACTGACTAAGGCTGGTCTTCAATTACAACAAAACAACAGAAAGCCCACATACATATTGAAGATGAACACTGCCTTATGCAATGATAACTAGATCAAGGAAGAAATAAAGATAGAAATTAAAAACTTTTTAAAATTTAATGAAAATGAAGGTAAAACATACCCAGACTTACCGTCACAATGAAAGCAGTGCTAAGAGGAAAACTCATAGTTCCAAGTGCTTCTAAAAACAAACTTTAGAGAGCATGCGCTAGTAGCTTAACAGCACACCTGAAAGCTCTAGAACAAAAAGATGCAAACACACCCAAAAGGAGTAGATGGTAGGAAATAATCAAACTCAGGACTAAAATCAACCAAGTAGAAACAAAAAGAACTAGTCAAAGAATCAACAAAACCAGAAGCTGATTCTTTTGAGAAAATCTTCCTTCCTTCTTCACCTTCCCCTTCCTTCCTTCCTTTGTTCCTTCATTTCTTTCTTTCTTTCTTTCTTTCTTTCTTTCTTTCTTTCTTTCTTTCTTTCTTTCTTTCTTTCTTTCTTTCTTTTCTTCCTTCCTTCCTTCCTTCTTTCTCTCTCCCTCTCTCTCTCCCTCCCTCTCCTTCCTTCCTTCCTTCCTTCCTTCCTTCCTTCCTTCCTTCCTTCC